>NC_142350.1:37892500-38140000 GCF_059441175.1 Urocampus carinirostris
CCCCCTTTTCAATACAGCTAAGCTATATATTTGTAATATTATTGTTCCTGTTTAGGGTGGGTATGGCCCTGGGAAAGAAACTGTCACTGAACCTGTTAGCCCTATTTTGTTGGAACTGACTCGGGTACAACAGGTCAAGGATCTGGTGGCCGGAGTACAAAAGTACTTTATAAGATTATCAGTTTTTTTTCTGTCTGCTGGTGTGCTCAAAACATACCACACCGTGATGCCGTGTGCTAGAATGTTCTCCGTTGTGGCTTTGTAGAATGTTGTTCTTCCCGAGCAATCTCAGGAAATTGAGTAGATGTTGGCTTTCCTTACCATAGCCCTGGGACTACACGCTGTAGAATATAGAAAAAATGGAAGACACATCAACCATAGTTATGAATAAACACGAGGAAAAGGCAAGAAAAGTCAGCATTCATAGGAGAAATTGGGGCGGCATTAGCTCAGGAGGTAGAGCACTCGTTTTGCGATCAAGAGGTCACAGGTATGATTCCCGGCTCCTCCATGTTATATGTCGAAGTGTCTTTGGGCAAGACACTCAATCCCTAATGGCCCCGATGGCAGGTAGTTGCCTTGCATGGCCGACGCTGCTATCGGTTAGTTAGTGTGTAAAATGGAAAAGTTTGAAGCACATTGTAAAGCGCTTTGGGAGGTTTTTATTCACTTGAAAAGCGCTACAGAGATGCAGACCATTTACATTTACAAAAAGGAACTGCGAATATAAATACAGTAGAAGAAGAATTCCCTCTTTAAAGACAGAGTCAGCGGGGAGATTTACACAAAAAAGACAAGACTCCTAGGCAGAAGTGAAAGCTAAAGAGAGAAATTAGTGTGAAAATGTAGCAAGTGATGGGTTCTTTGATTTTTTTTTCTCCCTTCCCTCCCTTTCTCTTCCCTCTCTGTCTCTCTCTAAACGGTCGTGATGTGGCCTGTATCTGCCAGCAAAAAGGAACTCAATTTGGGACAATTTACTCAGCAGTCCCAGCCCTGATGCACCTCAGGGACAAAGAATAGAGCGAATGAAAGTGAAGGAAGATAGAATCAGTAAAGCACACACAAATACACACACACACACTCACACACACGCACCGCGCACCTTGCACAGAATTGCAGCCGAGTAGATTTCACTTAGTTAGCGCTAACTCTCCCAGGCGGTCAGAACGATTGAGTTTATAGAGCTTGGAAATGAAAAGCTCGAGATGAGGTTAAATAAATTGTGTGCTTTTTGATTCCAGTGCACAAAACCCAAGTTTAAGAATAGTAGAGGGGGTGCATACCCACAATTATGTTGTGCAGTTTCTATAACAATTTCTTGTTTAGAATTGCTTAACAACCCTTTTCCTTTTAAACATATACTGACTGTTATATTTAAGGTTGCTACGTCACACATCAAATGTTTCAAATGCAAATGCCAACAGTACAGGTGGACGATACCGCGAATGTACCGTAAATTCCGGACTATAAGCCGCTACTTTTTTCCAAACCTTCAACCATGCGGTTTATTCAGTGATGCGGCCAATTTATGTAATTTTTCTAACGGCCGCCAGCGGCGCTCGAGTACAAAAGGTAAGATTTAGACCGGTGGAATATATGTGCCGAGGAAGACTGCAACTTCTTGGCTTGCGAGAAATCTTTTACTAAAACTGGCCGCATGCGAAAGGCAACTTTTTCGCAAGTCTGCCAGTGGATCCTGACAGCGTGGGGCAGCATCAAAAAATCCACCATCACCAACGGGTTCCGAAAAGCCATGACGGAGAGGAGGGCACACCAGCGACAGTGACCGCGCGAGTGAGGCTGCGGGAGCGTGGGACGACGTCTAGATGACACTGTTTCTTTCCGACACTGAGGAAGACGACTTTGATGGCTTCAGTTGTAAGGAGGAAGATGAGGGCGGTTTACTGTGATTTTTACAAGTACGGTATGTTTTTTTAACAGACCCGTTTACTGTGTTGCGAGCCTGTTGCTAGCGTGTTGCTACCATTAACTGCCCTGTCAGGCACGGTTTGGGGTGAAAGTTCTATTATTATTATTATTATTATTATTATTATTAAAGCTTTAAAAACTCTCTCGGTGTACCGTCTTTGTTTGTAAATATGTGTAACCCATGTATAATATGTATTTGCACCTGTATATTTTTGTAATGTATTTATTTGAGACACTTATTCTGATATGTTTTGCGAATTAAAAAAGAGGGGCGGAGCAAACGCGGGCTGACGGGAAGTGGGGTAAAGGTGAGTGAGACCTGTTGTCGCGGCGGACAATAGTGGATATATATTTTTCCCACCCTTACCTTTGGAAATATAGACTTTTTTTCCTTGGATTAGTTTCAACGGGTACCCGGATTCTGCAGGTCTGCATCAAATCTTAAGTACCGATATCATTTTCTGTTCACTTTGCCGGCTGTGGTTTTTGGACTGTGTACTTTACATTCAGTTACTATCGTGGGACTCAAAGCCGGGTTTGGGCTAATTTTGTGATTGTGTTACATGTTTTAACGTGGGCGCAAGCGGCTTATATACAGGTGCGGCTTGTGTAAGTACAAAATCGGTTTTCCTCTTAAAATGTGGTGGGTGCGGCTTATAATCAGGTGTGTTCTATAGTCCGGAATTTACGGTAAGTATCGATCCAATCCAAGTAAATACATGGTAGTATCAATCAACGCCGCTAAACAGAGACACGAAAGCCGGGGAGAATCGGAGAGGAGGCGGACTTGCTAACACGAGGTGGTGTATCCCTGGATTTTCACAA
Organism: Urocampus carinirostris; assembly: GCF_059441175.1. Taxonomy (NCBI): domain Eukaryota; kingdom Metazoa; phylum Chordata; class Actinopteri; order Syngnathiformes; family Syngnathidae; genus Urocampus; species Urocampus carinirostris. Next base: position 37,895,255 of record NC_142350.1, read on the forward strand.
AGAAAAGTTTTCCATCTGCCGCAGGGATGTCGAATTTTTGGACTGGCGTGACGTCATCCACTTCGCTACAAGCACCCCTAGGGCATCATGTTCATCTGTTAATAAACAACAGGGTAGACTGCTGGAAGTGTGAATTTCCCTACGGCGATGAATAAAGTATCTATCTATCTATCTATCTATCTATCTATCTATCTATCTATCACTACCAATCTTAAACGGACACTTTTGCTTGGAAATGTCATGATCATTAAATAATTGAACTTTCCGCCTTAAGTCACTTTATTTTTTACAATAAACGCAGCACAGTGTTTAGGCACTAAACATGTTTACCGCATTTTCACGACCATAATGCGCACATAAAAGTTTCAGAATTTCTTCAAATTGTGCAGTGTGTGGTGTAAAGCAGCGGCTGTAGCTGAGGACACCATGAGGCTGACGTTCACACTGCAGAACTTAATGCTCAATTCTGATTCTTCGGGTGAAATTCGATGTTTACTCACATTTCTAATAAATGCGACTTCTATGCGTCTCCATATCGAACGCCACCATATACCGTCTGTGCTGAAGAGGACGATGACATTACACGCAGTGCATTGTTTGCGGAAGTACTCATAAATGCTAACGCCGGACCAATTTGATTTATTGTGCGACTGGAGGCAGAGCAGAGTTGTCCCCCAAAATTTTAATTCAATCTAAACCCTCAATTTCCCTCCATTGAATGCTTACTGCGTTTTCGTCCGCCATGGTGTGTTGATTCCTATGCTGTGCGGAAGATAATGGAAAGCAAGCAGCCGCAAGGGCATTGAAGATTAATGAATCGGTTTGCAAGTGGAGGAAGCTGAAAAATAAACTCCGACACATTTTTATCCAAGTGTTTTACTTTGTAATCAAGACTTAAATAAACCACAACCAAACTCAGATTTGCTACTGCTGTATTTTTAAATATGCACACTTGTATGCTTGTCTGTGTTTTAAAATAGTGTTGTGCCAAAAAATGACACATGCCCCCTGCATGAATTGTCCCAACTCGCGCAAACGCTACTAAAACGTCTTTGTATCTAATTTTGGCGGGAGTGTAATAGAACAATAAAACACAGAGCATATGAACAAAAAGGGGATATGTCATCCAGGCAGAGGGCACCCGCACCCAACCGGGCAGTGTGCCTTGTGTAATGTTAAATACAGAAGTGGAGCCATTAACAGAGACTTCGCCCTTTCACACGGCGCGCCCTACGGTCGTGATAATTGCTTGCTGAATAACTACAATTCAAACTTTTAGTGTAATAAATAAATAAAGCTATCTCTATTGTGATGGTTTAAGATCAAAACCCAATGGAGTAAAATAAAAAAGCAGCAATGTAACAAAGTAAAGGCAAACATAACGTCGACAATATTTAGAAAATACAGTCATAGAGTAAACAATACATCCGACACAAACATTTAACACCATGAGAATAAAATAAAAATACTACAACAGCTGTTACAGAGCAAAAGTCAAGAGAGTCAAACAGAAAAATCAGCAATGTAACGAACAAGCCATTTTGGTTCTGTTGCCAATAGCGACGATGGAATTACAGTTTTGTGCTCAGCAACAATAACATGTACATGTATTTTATTGCAGCTCATTGCTCTCTTTTTGGTAAACTTTTTTAGTATGATCGTGTAAATTTGCTCGAGAAGTGGACCACTTTACCACACGAATGATACCTGTCATTGTCCTTTTCTGTTGTTGAAACAAAAAATCTACACCGGCTGTGCTTCCAATTTGCCTCTCTCATATTTAGCTTCTGAGAAGAGTGGCTTTGGCTTTTATTTCTGCCTGGCAGGCGAGATGCAGCAGCAGGCCAGGTAGGAAGAGGTGCTAAAAGTGGGCATGTCAGTCACACGTACAGGTATATACTGAGGCTAGCTTCAAACGTCTGAGCGTATGGCTGAATTGCCATTTTTTGGGTAAAATCAGACGTTTTTGTGAGATTGTTCACATTTCCAACTACAGTAAATGCGACTTGTATGCAACTACATCTCTTGTGTGAATGCCACAACTGGTCCGCCTGTGCAGAAGAGGACATGTGATGTCACGCGCAATGCATTCAAGTTTGCGGAAGTACTCAAGGATGTTAACAGCGGAGTGTTGTCCCCCCAAATATTAATTTGATGTAAACCTCGCTTTCCCTCCATTAAATGCTGTCGGTGTAATGTGATCAAATTGTAAATATTGTTAACTAGTACTAGAGGATACTATTACTTTTATCAATGAGCGCCACTGTGGTTTACATCAGGCAACATGTAAGGAGTCCAGTTGTATGCGATGGGATGTTGGCTGTTCCATGACTTACAAAATAAACAAGTGTTCATCTTCCATTAATGTGTGAAATCATGACACTCTGTGTTTTTGTCCGACGTGGTTATTGAATTCTCTGCTTCCTCCCGCCTCGTTTAATCAGATTCAGATTCAGATTCAGATTTACTTTATTGTCATTCTAGTACACGTGTATACAGAACGAAATGTCGATGCATCTGACCCCCACAGTTTCCTTGAATGTACAGATATAAATAATGTTGTATTGTATTTTGGCTACGTATAGTATTTTACCATAGTGCCGATAGTGCAAGAAGAGTAGCTAACCAGATGTGCAAAATGGGCAGTCAGGTTAACAAGTCAGGTACACAGTAACATTAACACTGTAACAATAACGCTGTAATTACAATAGTGCAGAGAGCAATGTGCAAGGAGTGGCAAGCTATAAAAAAAAACTGCCAGTAGTGCAAAAAGTCAGATTAGCAGCCGTTTAGATTTAAGTTAACTATATGTTAGATTGACCATTTAACAGTCTAATGGCCAGGGGGACTAGACTATTGCGGAGCCTGGTGGTCCTGCACCGCACACTGCAGTACCTCTTCCCAGAGGCTAGCAGAGTGAACAGTCCATGATGGGGGTGAGAGGGGTCCCCGGTAATGTTTTTAGCATGGGATAGGCAGTGCTTCTGGCCAATGTCCTGAATGGAGGGAAGTGTAGTCCCGATTATTTTCTCTGCTGTCCTCGTTACCCTCCTCACCCTACCCCAGTCGGTAGCGCTGCAGCCTCCACACCACACAGAGATACAGCTGGTCAGGATACTCTCTATGGTGCCCCTGTAGAATGTAATGAGGGAGGGTGGGGGCAGGTGGGCTCTCCTCATCCTCCGCAGGAAGTACAGGCGCTGCTGTGCCCTCTTAACCAGTGATGCAGTGTTCACGGACCAGGTGAGTTTGTTTGTAATGTGCACCCCTAGGAACTTGATACTGCTGACAACCTCCACAGCCTTGTTGTTGATGCAAAGTGGGGCATGGTTGGGCTGGTTTTTCCTAAAGTCGACAATGATCTCTTTAGTTTTGTCAACATTCAGGACCAGGCAGAATAGTGACATCTGCCACCTACCTATATCGTGCAGGTCCCCTGAAGGCATTTTGACCGTTCAGACAGAAGTCCCATTCCTAAAGATCAGATGTGTATCGGATTTAGGACCACATATGAAAGTAACCTGCGTCTGATGTGAAAACATCAGATATGTTCCATTCAAACGGACTTTAACAGATCATATACAAGTTGCTTCCGTGCAAAAAAAAAAATCCGATTTCCCCACAGTGTGAACCTTAGAGAGTGGCCGAGGGCGCCGGGTGATGGGGGTAAGGACTGGGCTATCTACATACAGGAGCATCGTTTTGAAGAAAATGGTGGAGGGGTTATGTATTGATCCAAGGACAATAGTATCTATCCGTAATTGCTTAGTTTTGATAATATCAATATTTGAATAGATACGCGCATTCCTAATGCAAATGCTAACAAAGATTACTTGAAATAGCAAGGGGAGCCCAGACAGAAAAAAAAGGTGGGAACTACTTCAAGGGTAAAAACTTCAACTGTGCTAATAAATTAATAGTGCCATATCATTCCCTTCACATATTAGAGTAGAGTGAGTGGATCAAGCTAAAGAAGCCACACAATTTTCTTTTAATGACCTGATTGGGATTGTCTTGAACACAGCAGGAAGTAGATTTGTTCCTCCAGCAAATCAGTGTCATCAGTTCCTTAGACATGACTGTGATACATTTGCATGGCCACCTTAAAATAAACTCACACTAACTTTTTGTTACTGATTTTACACAGCATGTTTATTCAAAAGAGTCTTCATTTGGACAGCTGTTATTTTAATCAGTGTCTAGGGTTGATTAATAAAATGTAGGGGGGAAAAAACCTGACAAAAATCGGATAGTTTTTCTACATAGAATGCCATCTTCAACTTAGCTACTTCTACTCACATCATACAATGGAGCCACTTTCAAGGCTTATGGTACCATGGAAATCTTCACCTTCTGTGACATACCATGGCATCCCTGACAGCACTGGGTGAGAGTCAAACTGGGAGAAAAGGGTCAAAGCTTAAGCCTTATGCTTTCTCAAGGGAGTAACACCATGCTGACTTCTCCCTAACACTTACATGCACTAAACTATTGTGCAAGGACACAATCATGGATGAACAATGCTTTATACCACAAAAGGAAAAGGACATTTTTTCAGTTTAAACATCTTGATTTCTACTACTGTATTTAAAACATAACAATATTGTTCCTTATCCTCATTTGACAGCAAAGCCTGTGGCATATCACCACACATGGAACGTTGCACTCGAATGACTATTTACGAGATCTTCAAACTTTAGCTCTATCTGTGAGCATATGAGCAGGAGAGTCAGACTCATCACCCTTGATTAGCATTTGGGGTCCAGGGAGGTGTTCATACATGAACAAGGAAAAGTGACATGGTGAGAGAGGGACTATCATGGTTTACACTTTTGCAACATTGCATGGACATGGGATAAACTGACTTTAGGCAGACTAGGGACCTTAGCGTGTAATCTAACTGTAGAAAGATCACACTCCTCAGTCTTCCTGGTAACATCTATTCTGGGGTGCTGGGGAGGGGGGTCAGAAAGTCGAATCTTGGATTTGGGAGTATCAGTGTGGTTTTGTCCTGGCCACGGAACAGTAGGCCAGCTCTAAATGCTCTGCATGATCTTAGAAGGTGTGCGGTAGTTTGCACATCCAGTCTACATGTATTTTGTGGACTTTGAGAAGGCATTCAATTGCGTCTCTCTTGAAGCCCTGCGGTGGGTGCTTTGGGAGTATGGGGTCCCAGACTATCTGATAAACTGCCCATTTGTCAGTGCAGATGTTCTGAACTATACTTCCGAGAACTGTACATCAGAGGGTGCGGTCATTCCAACAATCCTAGAGTCACGAGTTCCTCTGTACTTGGCTGGGATGGACACGAAAGAGCAAAAAGAGAAAAAATGTCGGTGCTTTCTTCTTGATGTCCATTTTAAAGCATGGGTTGGTAGTAGGTAATACAGAAAAACAAGGTTGAGTTCTCTTTTTCTGTGCTTGTGAAAGAAAAAGTAGGAAAAGAAGAGAAAAAAGTGGAAAATACAAAGAAGTATGAATAAAAACATAGCCCTGGTGAACAAAAGCCTATGCTTTTTTCCTCTCATAATCTAAGAGGAAAGAAAATCGGAAACATCTTTATAAATACAAGGAAAATGTCTTGTGAGACGAAGGGTGTGTCCTTCAGGTCTACGACAAAAAGAAATAAAAAATGGGTAAGTGGTGGTTGCTGTAGCAGAGCATAAATGCCCTACAAGTGGTACTACTGTACTAATAATGTGTAAGTAATTCATTACATCACTTGTTACAGTGAACCTTTTCCTAGTACCGATAGTTACTTTAGCAACAGTGTCTATAGTGCTTCAGAACATCTGTTCTAGAATAGAGGAAAATCCTTGCGGGGCATGTGGTAGACATTTCTCCTACACAATAATATGAATTGAGCAATATTCTGTTTTGAGAGATAGAAAAAAACGTATACCCTCTGTAACATTTGGGGATTGTGCTGCTGCTGCTCTGTATCCTTTCAAAAGCACGTTGGACAACAGCAGCCGATGAAAAGGCATCTCTGAGGCTCAGATGTGGCAAGCTATACAAAACTCTATTGTTTATAACAAACTCATAATGGAGGTCCATGGTGGTTACTCAGAGGAGGCGTAGGGTTTGCCACGTTGTAATCCCGATTGATCTTGCCGGCAGTCAGTAAGGCAACAATGAGCGGTTATAATAATAACACTGCTAATGACATAATTAGCAAGGCGGTGGAAAACAGCTCAATACTAAAAATCTGTAGGCCCAGATAACTCACAGGAAAGACAAGCGTGTGCATTGGTGTTAACGGTATAGTAGACACATATCAATGACTTGGAGTGAGGTCTGTGTCTAGTGTGGCACAGTCAGATTCACACACAAAAAAAAGAACCTACATCTTATTCATCATTTGATTGGCAGGGCAAAAAAGCAATATATACACTGAAGCATAAAATAAATGTTTCATTGAATTACCTTAACTTATAAATTAAGTCTTTGCGCCGTTGCTTTAAAAAAAGTAAAAATATATAGCTAATCCTCCATTATGAAAATAAAAATCTATGCAACAAGAAAACAAGTACTGTATGGCTTGACTTGCTGTTAGCTTGCTGAGAACTATCATTAATTCTATTTTTTGAGGCTTAGGTGTGCACCAAATCACAACGATTGGTCTCATTACTGTTCTCTACCATGAGGCAAGAGAATTGCTTGCCTCACTTCTTCTTGCGCGGACGCTCAGCACAGTAATAGGTTACATACTAATTAAATCAATAATATTTATAGTACAAAAAGTCTCAGGCAGATTTTGACATTGAATATCCTGGAAACTATTCAGGATATGAAAATACACAATCATATATATATATATATATATATATATATATATATATATATATATATATATATATATAAATCCAGCTCCAGACTTCCTGTGCGGAGTTTGTATGTTCTCCCCGTGCTTGCATGGGTTTCCTCCGGGCACTCCGGTTTCCTCCCACGTTCCAAAAACATTCAGGTGAATTGGCCGGTCCAAATTTTCCCTAGGTGAGAATGAGCGAATGAGTTGTCTGCCCCTGTGTGCCCTGCAATTGGCTGGCAACCAGTTCAAGGTGTCCCGTGCCCACTGCCCGGAGATGGCTGGGATGGGCTCCAGCCCCCCCGCGACCCTAATGAGGATAAGCGGTACGGCTAATGAGATGATATATATATATATACTGTATATAGAATATATATATACATATATATTTATAAGGCGATATATTGCTTATAAGACCTATATAAAGCTTTTAAATGTTTTGCGGCTCCAAATGGGGTTTATCATTTGTAGTGTCCTCAAAAAAGTTGAAAATTAAATATTTTCTTCAATAAGTACAACTAAGTTCAAAAAGCCCTCATGCTTTGTTTTCTACCGTGCCTATCTGCGTTTATCTTAGTTTTAGTAAAGTTGTTCAGGACGGAACACATTAGGTAAGAGGAATGGGGGATGCTGAAGAATGACATCATGCCCTTCCCCTTTTAGTTTTTTTTGTTAGTGTAACATGAAACCTGTGAAAGCATGAAGAAGCCTTCGTCAAGTTCAGTCCAAATGCCAACCCAAACGCTAATAAAGATGAAAAAAAGTTTATTGAGTGCATCTAAGAAATGCACATACAAGCGCATTACGAATGAGCTGACAGAGGCCGCAATGATGACACAAGCCCAAAAAGATGGCAGCAGCGGGTAAAACAGCTCCGTCCAGCTCCTTTCAGCGCACGGATCAGTTGCATCAGGAGTTTCTTTCTTTTTCCCCTTATCGTCTGGACTCCCATCATAATCTCCAGGAGTGCTTTAAAGGTATAGCAATACCCCAAAGAATATACATAGTCAAACCAATAACACTAATGAATGAATGGTGTTGTTATTAATTTTTTTTCTCAATAATTCATAATAACACAGGGTCCCACAATTACTCAATTTCAGTCCGCCTTCCAAGAAGTACTGCCCAATGTTGCTACGGTGATAGTATCACAGTTTAGAGATTCCTTAACCAAGTACAGCCTGGCGCCACTCCCTTCTTTGGCTAGAGGTTTGCTCTCCCACATGAAACAGATAGTACTGACTCGACACCGATAGAGCACCTTCATCATCTGGTCTCCATTGTTTTTTGGTGTAAAGCCTTATCCTGCTCTTCAGGGATGAACCAGACCTCTGCATTGATGGGCAGTGGGTTGTGAGAATTCTTATACTAGATCCTAAATCATTGGGAAAAAAACATTTGTTTTCGAAATTTTGAATATCACACAGTACAATATATACATAGATATATACATAAATAATTCAATAAAATTGTTCCATTTGGAAATAAATACATACATTGAAATAAAAAAAATGATCTGAAATAAAGTAGTCAGCAAATATTTATTGTTCAATTTGTATTTTAATTGACAGCCGCATAATTAATAGGTTATATAAGAATGTTAATTTGAAAGTGATGAGTTTCCTATTAATCAATTAGTTGGTGCTTCAATGGTGTAATGTACGTACCGGTCGTGGATAATTCGGCCAGTTATCCTCAACCCCTTTCTGGACAACTTGAAATCACTGTAGAAGTAGTGAAACCTTCTCGTTTCTTGGCTTGTACAATCTTGGGAGCCTTATTCCTGATGTTTTATTCAAGAATACATTTGTGTTAGTTGTCACTTTGCCATTCCAGTTTTCTTAAAATTGGGTGCTGAACCAAAGTGCTTTTCTGGTGATCTTTTTCTTTGCTATTCATTGTGACTCTTTATCACCTACTCTCATGTCAACATAGAGCTGAAGTAACATTAATATTGCCCCCTCAATGTTTGTTCTCTGCAGTATTTGTCTGCTTTTCCCCACTCCTTTTCTCTTTTCTTCCTCTGATTTTGCTATTTTTCTCTAAAGACTCCAGTCACATCCCCAATCCTGCGGCCTTATAAGGAGCTTTCACGCTTTTTGGTTTGCTTTAGATGTTTAATACCCCCCTCTCTTTTGTGTCAGGAAGCTGGAGAGGCGTTAAGAAGCGCTGATAAACCCCACTTAGATCCCTTCCTGGCCCGTCACCCCGGCCTGCCGGGCCGCTTTAGCAAGGAACTGATCTGTGACGGCCTGCCACTCAAACTGAGCACTTCTGAAGGCTGACACAATGGAGTGAGCAACACCAGAGGGCCCAGGGGTGGGCAGAGAGAAGAAGAGGTGGGGGGAGGCCAAGAGGCTCCCTGAAAGAAGGCGAGAAGAGCGGCCAGAGTGTATCTTGGCATTATCGTTCTCTTTACTGTTTTCTCTCCTCACCACGAAGCGCTGAAGAACTCTCGCTGCTCCATTCTTTTTATCTCGATTATAATTTTTGTTCTTCTTCTTCCTCTATGTACTGCACACATGCACATACACACAAACCTATCTGTTTTTGCTTTGTGTGGCATTTGGGGAGGAAGTATTAAATGGCGGTTGGGGTGACGCCGGGTCCAGATATTCATCAGGGTTAGGTTCTGCACGCTCGGATCACGAGGCTCATTCACTGCCACATGACAAAAATGGCACTTATGGTCCAAGCCAGAAAAGACGGCACTATGACTGACAGGTGCGACAGAGAAAAGAAGAGCGAGTGTAGGCGTGCGCCCATTGACACCGCCACGGCCATCACTTTCCCAGGAGGCAGTGGGTGGGTTGGTGTCTGAGCCCAAAATGTCAGCGCTGATATCTCTGCGACTCGGCTAGTATCACATTGCTGCAGCTGCCTCTGAGACTCCATATGCACTCATTCATGAAGATGCATGTGCGTGAGATGCACACATGCAAACATTTCTCTTTGTTTAATTCTGACCTTGCTCAATCACTTAGCCGTCAGAAACTACACACACACATTTTTTGTTTAGGTAGCTCTTAATCAGAAAAAGTCTTGAAGGGCTGCACAGACCACTATTACAACATCTACCGATCTGAAACCTACACTATTGTCATGATTACTGATGAGAATTACCTGTGCCCGCTCCTTTGGCGGCAACTGCCTCCAACTCTGATTGGCTCCCTGTCCCTAGCACCTAAATAGCTCCAAATAGGTCATTATTAGTCAAAAATTTTTACACCTTCGGACTACATTGTGATGCCAGGCTACAATGCCTGCCGAAAGCATTGAACCCCAAAGAACTTTTATTCAGATTGCCAAATTTCGGGCTTTAAACTAAAAAAACTAAACTAATTGTCATGATTACTGATGCGATGCACCTGTGCCCGCTCCTTTGGCGCCAACTGCCTCAGACTCTGATTGGCTCCCTGTCGCTATTTAAACCCACTCTTTTCTGTCACCTGTTGTCAGTCCGTCTGCGAACCTCAGTTAACACTAGGCAAGCCTCTTTTTGACCCTGACTCCCACCTGTATTTGCTCCCGTCTGTTCCCCAGCTTTTCGATCCGTTTTTGATCCTGACCACGTCTCCTCTCCTCTCCTGGCTTACGACGTGTTTCCAACCCCGACCACGTTTTTGCTCTCCTGTCGCGGCTACTGAACCGTTTTTCCGTTCCTGACACCGCCATCGCTCGCAACTGAAGTCCCACTGCTTCCCGCGTCCAGCGATCACCAGGTCGTAGGGGAAACCCTTTCCTCTCTTCCAATAAAACTGAGAGAAACGTAACGCAAGTGGGTCCGGTCTCCGTTCTGGTCTTGACAACTATGGCAAGGAAAAGAAAAAATTAAAAACTAAAATTAAGAAACCTTGAGAAAGGGTTGGACATGAGGTAATCCCCTTCCAGGATGACAATTGCAATTATGTTGCAAGGTCATTAGAAGAGAATAGACCAGGGATGGCTAACCCAGTCCTGGAGAGCCGCACATCCTGCATGTTTTGGAGGTTTCTCTGCTCCAATACAGGTGATTCCAATCACCTGGATCGATATCAAGCTCTCACAAAGCTTGCTAACAAGCTGAAAATTTGAGTCACCTATGTTGGAGCAGAGAAACCTCCAAAACATGCTGGCATGCGGCTCTCCAGGACCGGGATAGCCACCCCTGGGATAGACTGTCAACATCAAAATTAGAAAGATGATCCCCGCAAGCGAAAGATACACGACTTCAGGCAGTAGAAAGGACACAAATCCAAGAGTGCATAGAGTCCACGTCTCGGATTGGGTGCCCAATATCGATCATAACAAATCTCAAATCTCATACCGAACGAGCACTTTCAAATCAGACACAAACTCAGCAGTACTAGTTTGTTATTTTTCCGCAGTTGTTATTATAAATAGTGCTTGTGACACCTTTGAAAACGGTTTGCTATACAGTCGTCCCTATGTTTTTCATTAGGGTTGCATTCCAAAAAGTACCCATAATGGGCAAACTCTGCAAAGTAGAAACCGTTTTAGAATATTAAAAAAATACAATTAAATACTCTATCATACATTGAAACCAAAGACAAAACCCTATTAACAGGCTCAAGTATTTGTTTTACAAATACAAGTACTGTACTTGTTGCACTTTTTCTTCCTGGCAAAAAGATCCTTATACATTGACATTCAAGGACCTAAGTTTGGGGTTGACATCGGTGGAGACCAAATCATAAACATAAGTCTCACGTGAAGTATGGAACACATAACAATGGTAGGAACACTTTACCTACGTCGAGGCCAAATATACGCTCTTGTGGTCATGTCACTCTTGATAACATAGGAAAACTGTTATGAATGGCTCATCAAAGAGTCCCGTTCATAAGCTACTCGCTAAAGTTCACGAAACACGAACTTGGAAGCAAATCTGCACATTCACGATGTCAATTTGCCCAGTTGTTTTACACATGTGTACATATTAGACCGCAAATAAAGAAGAGACAAAGTGACTGTTTTGCCAATCATAATGCAGAGCATAGTGTATGATGAAAACTCGCAAAGTAGGACGAGAACGGACCAATTCATTTTTTATTATTTTATGAAGAAATTGCTCGTTACACAAGTAATTAGAGCTACAAGCACGATTCTGAAATGAATTGAGCTCGTATGAAGACCTACCAATGTATAACCTTAGTGAAATTGTCCATATTGACGACTCATTAGAAAGCCTTTTGAGTTTGTGTATCTATATGTCCGTGAAATCATGTGTTCATGTGTGTGTCTGTTTTAAGGGGATGAGGAATTAGTTGGTGCTCATGTCCTGTCTATATGTCACAGCTGGATGATGAATGTGCTGACAGTGAAAAGGGTCAGTGTCATGGACAGTGTGGTCAATTGCCCCTCACCCTCTGAGTGTAACCTTGAAGAGCACTCCCTAAAGAGTGTCAGTCTGCTACTAAGACACACAAATACCTACACGCACACACAGACAAACAATCCCCTGTGAGTTTGTGCTATTAGTAGCAGTCAGGCGCTGGTTTGGCATAGAGCGATTAGCTTCCTATCATGTGTATTGATCTCTGTGTCCTGCCTGCTCCTTCAGAACAGCTAGAGGCCCCTTTACAAGGTAGTTAGGACCCACACACTTGGATGGACACAAACACATGGGCAATTTGTGTCTAATTCATTGATGCATGGAACATTCTTACATATTTCCTTTGCAATGTAATCCAACTAAAAGTGTGAGAAAGGGCTTGTATTTATTACGTAGGCTTTGTATTAATGGCTTATTTTGAAAACATCTAGATTAATTTTCAGTATCTAATCAGTGAGGGGGTTACTATTATAGGGTTTTACTGAGCTGTTACTGAAGCAGAAGCCTGAGTTTTGTTTAAAGTGAAATATGACCACCAAACAAGACATACTCAGGAGTACGACTGAGCTTACAGTAATATATTTGAGTAACTTAACTTACAGTTGACTTTACTTTCACGACCATAGGGCTCACTGTGTGAAAAGGTAGCTGGTTCTATTTCTGTATTTAACACATACATACGGCACACCTTATTATAGGGCGCAAATACCCTCAGCTACAGCCGCCTTACAACAAAACAGACAAGCATACAAGTGTGCGAATCTAAAAACACAACGGGAGTTCAAGTTTGGATTACTTTTGGGGCTTTTGCTTTTGTTCATTCACAGACCCTTTGAGCGAGAAATTATGTGAGGGAGGAGGACGGTGACTGGTGGGGAAGTTCATCTCTCAGTCTTTTTGTAGCGTGAATGAGCATGAGCCCCAGCTCAAGTGTGTTTGGTACTATATTTTTTACCGGTTATCCTTATAAAAAATAACCCATCGGGTCCTTATCTCAGCTTCTGAACAGAATGGCTGCGCTAAATCTCCATCAAACAGTTCATTTTCTTCACTTTATTACCTTTTTCCTCGACTTATCCAATATCATTAGGAGTCAGCTCCCATAAACAGTCGTACAACTGTCAATTGTCAATGATCCTACGATAGTTCTACCCAATCTATGTGTCGCAACACCTGTTGTTGGGAGTCGGTAGGTGACCAAACCCCCCAATTCCAACCCCAAATGCCAAGCGCCAAACAGGAAGGCAACGGGTACCTATGTTGTAAGTCTTAGGTATGACTCAGCCAACGCTTGAACCAGGGACCTCCCAGACTCGGGGACCGATGATTTAATAGAAGCAAATATTTTTTGAATTGTGATATTTTATCTTGCCATATCCCCTGTTACAAAAACTAAAACTAAAGCGCAAATTTAACTGTCACCTTGATGGGTTTTTGTTAAACTGAAAATGAACGTGATTTTAAAACCAAAACACACACCCACACACATAGTAATACATTTAACTGTAACGCTTAGAGATCTTTCTAGCTCGATAAATTAAAAAACAACTGAATCAATCCAATACTGACCTTCATTTTATTTGAAATGGGTAAAATACAAATTACATCCTACATAGTGACTTATACGTTTATATTTTAGTACACACTCAAAATAAATAGAGAAGTCATCAATGAATTTTGAACTTGCAGAGAGAACAGGAGATAACTGTACAAAAACCCTCACAATGCCAAATTCCAAATATGTTCTCAAAGCTTTCCCTTGAGCCCTTTCTTTTAATTAAATCTTCTATTTTACAAAGGAGCTCCACCTGAAAGGGAGTGGGATTCAAAGAACAGCAACATAATGGCCAACAATGACGTTAACTGTGCATTATAGTCCAAATAACACACAAGAGTAAGGTATAGCCAACTGTCATCCTATGCAGTCAATTTTGCAGGTTTCCAATATTAAATATAGAATAAACGTATAATTTCCCTACCTATTGGCTGGCAACTAGTTCTGGGTGTCCTCTGCCCACTGCCCGATGATTGCTGGGATGGGCTCCAGCACCCCTGCGACCCTACTGAGGATAAGCGGTGCAGCTAATGAGATGAGATGAGAGATTTCCCTACCTACCTACAAATGTACCTACCTAGCAGAATGTGACTAATGGAGCCTTTATAGAGTGCGCTCTAGCCATTTCCGGTTATCGTGTTTATATGAAGAGATGTGTCGCGAACAACCAAACCTTTAAACGCTTAAACCCTCCCGGAAAAAAAAACACAATCGTTTAGCTTTGCAACATTTCGTGCAATAAGCAAAATCAGTGGATTAAAAGGTAATTTTATTTTAAGCGAGGGATAATACTATGTACACCAAGTGCAAACATAACTGTCCACTGACTGCTTGAGCTTGTTATTGTGACGATACATATCCTTTAACATATCCAAGGTGAGGTTGGGTAAGAATTTGGCCTTCTTAGCAGTAAATTGCGGGGCTCTCAAGTATTATTTCCAGAATAAAAAAAAAACAAAAAACAAAACAAAAACTGCAGCAGAACATACATAAAGTAATGGTAATTTTATTTTGATTAACTGTAAAAAAAATAGAACAATAACATCAAAAATAATGAAGTGTGTTCATCTTTGATTTGGCTCCCAACCTCAATCAGCAAATCGTGATTTTCCATTTGATTACACTGGGGTATCTGTTTCCCTGTCTGGTGTCCTGCTGTTACAGTGCACGGTTTGAGGTACCTTGGATTTTCTTTTCTTAAACAACAGAACATTAATGGATTGGGCTGTGGTATGGCCACAAAAAGGGTGCAACTATTCTTTGATTACCTTTGTTTTCAGCGTTATCATCTTTTTCTTTAAAACTGTAAGCTCTAATCGGTGAGCGCATGCCTGCATATGGACCATATCCATGAAGAACAAAACCGATAGGGAAATGCTATTAGCAGACTTAGTTAAGCAACACATTAATCAATAAAGGCCTAAAGAAAAAAACATACATTTCTAATTCCCTTGTAGATTGTACATTCACCTTGGAGGCATGTAGGAAGCACATCAGATGTCACCAGTAGCAAAGATATAATAATAATAATAATAATAATTTCCTTGTATTGTCATTCTGTGTAACAATGTACACAGAACGAAATGTCGATTGCACCTGACCCGATGCAGCCGCAGCCAAGAGAGGGCGCCGCCGACCACTTTTTAAGTCTTAGGAATGACTCGGCCGGGGCGCGAACCCGAACCTCCCAGTCTCAAAGCGGGCGCCTTACCATCTAGGCTACTGAGCTGGTTATGGTATAATAAGAGATTACAGAAACCATTGCCAAACACTATGGAAAGTCTATGTGCAGAGATAGATATTCAATGTATCAGTCTATAACTATATTTTTATCGCTAAAAAATAAAAAAACATCGGACAAACAACTAAAATACTCTATTCTCATTGTTTGGAAGATGTTTTGGTTTTAAGTTTTATTTAATTAAAAAAATATCTTTTTTCTCCTAAATAATTTTTGCTCATCAAAAACACTTAAATCGGGAATTTTTTTTTTACTACTTTTACTTTTGATGTTGTTTTTTCCAAGTAAAATTCAAAAAATGAATACTGGTACTTAAACTTAGAGACTAAAATGAGCTCAATTGCCTAGTATGCCATTTAGTAGGTACTTTTAGTAAGGTTTCTTAGGGGCCGGTCACACAGCCGTTTGCGGCTGAATCACGGCTAAAATTTTGCGTTTTTTTTTTGCCCGTGGTTGCCCGCGATGGAAAATGCGCAAAATTGGCCGACCCGCTGTTCATTGGTGGTATGCCCGCAAAACAGACGCCGGCGACTGTTCCGCTTCCTCATCGCGTCATTTCCGCGTCATTTTCTCTTGTGGACCACGGGTATAAAAGGTCCCGAGCCGGTGTTGTGCCCAAATCCGACTCCTACGCAATCGCCGTCCCCCCCCCCCCCCCTCACCCCCCACCCCCTCGCGTGAACACGCATTCTGCTGCGATCGCTTTTGTTGGAAGCGTGCATTGACGTTGGTGACTTTTTTATCCGCGTTAACAAACGCATTTTGTAGAATACGATCGCACTTTATTGTTTAAATAAACGCGTTATATAGACTAGGATCTCCCTATTGTTATAATTAGCTCGCTTTATTGTTTTAATAAGCGTTTTATATAGAATACGATCGCTTTTGTTGGAAGCGCAGCAGAATGCGCGTTCACGCGAGGGGGGGAGGATTTATATACGGTGTGCATTACCGTTCGATTACGTTCACAACAAAAACAAAGACGGAATGGTTTAAGTTGTATTACATTCCCAACAAATGCAAGACGAAGTGGTTTTGGTTATATGTTCGTCATTACATTCCCTAAAAGTGATATAAAAGTGAGATACAACGAGGTAAAAGTGGTTGTAGTAGCGAGGGGATGCAAATCTCGGCAGGGATGTATTTATCGGCATAACACCGGGCTGTAGAAATCATAACCGCTCAAGACACAGTCCCGTGAAGATCAGATTTCAAGCTATGGCACCGAAGAAGCCAATATGTTATTATTGTAATAGTTTTTCATTTTTATTTTATTATCTTGTTGTGAAATGGAAAGAAATGTCAAGAAATAAAAATGGATTAAGACGAGGTCACTACGCTGACGGGGATCCATGTTCACCCCCTCGACGTCTCGAGCACAACTGACGTGTGCTCGGCAAATCACGCTGTATATACGCGGAGAAAGGCGTTTGACCATCACACGCGTAACACGCTAATTTCACGTAATAACACCGTGATACAGGCGCAGAACATGCTATTACCATGCTCCACCCACGATTACCTGCTGAAATTTCCCGTCCTACCCATGTGTAACCACGCCCTGGCCATTACCTCGTGTGCCGCCCGCGGTTAACACGTGCTCAAAGTTTTGAGCAGCTCAAAACTTTTTCACGCGGCCGACCGCGTGTGAATTTCCGACCGCGCGTAAAGCACTGCTGTATCTCATCTATACGGCGGTCTCAAAGCGTCCAACAGCGCTCGGCAGCGTCTGCTTCACGGCCAGAAATTTCTGGCCGTGGATCAGCCTCGATACGCCCGTGAAAGGCTGTGTACCCGCGCTCTAAAGAATTGAACAGCGCAAAACTTTTTCGCGCTCCCAACCGCGCGTGAATTTCCGACTGCGTGTTAAGCACTGCTGTATCTCGTCTGTATGGCGATCTCAAAGCGACCAATAGCGTCCGCTTCACAGGCAGAAATTTCTGGCCGTGATTCAGCCGCAAACTGCTGTGTGACCGGCCCCTTAGTAAGGTTAGTGAGTTTCTATTTCAATTGAATTCTTACATATTTCCTTGTTTATTCTTGTACATTTGCCATGGACAGAGGTGACGTGTCCCCACCAATATTGATCAAGCATTGTTTTGTGGCTGATGAATATTATTGTACTACTTTTCGTAGCACTATTGTTATTATGCACCATTTTTATTGCACTATTATTACGAAAGAAAATTGCTCTTACAATTTTTCCAAGCACTACCTAGTTAATCTTTTTGCCTATTTATCCTGACATTGTTTGAGCTTAATTTTCTATTTTAAGTCTTCATACATGTTCATCCTGGAGTGTCATGTTGAAGCTCAATGCAAACAATGTCCATTATGTTGTTATCAATGACAATAAAGAGAAGATAAAACAATTCAAATTCAATGGATCCAATTTAGGAGTTTAACACAAGAATTAAAATATGTACACGCACAAAAGACAATGTTATGTCTTTGTGAGGTTGCAAAGCCTCTGAGGTCAAATCTGACTGGCAGTCTATGGAGACTGATACCTGAAAAAAAAATCTTTGGCCATTAATGTCAAGGGAAGCTTTTGGCTTTCAGGGAAATCTCCACTTTGCCTGTCTCTGACAGGCAAGTCAGACATGTGTGACCAGAGAGGAGGGCACTAGAGATCTTGAATGACTGTCTGGATTTGATGGGCCTTGCAAAATACGAACATGCAAGAGTGATAAAACAACACTGTAGATGCATTTTCAGCACAATTTTGACACTTACTAGTTGCAACAGCAGCCCTCCAAAATGCCACATTTCTTCTCCTAGTAGCATCAACTTTTGTGTGCGCTGCGCTTTATCCATTTCTTCAGTAAATCCCACACAAACGACATACATTTGCACTTTTCACCTTCAGGAGAGAAATAAAAGATGCTATCGAGAAGTTAAACCACCGTTCAAAAGTTTGGGGTCACTTAGAAATATCCTTATTTGTTAAAGAAAAACACATTTTTTTCAAATTCTACTTTTTAATGGAATATCTACAAAGGTGTAAGGAGGCCCATTTCCAGCAAGCAGCAAGCAGGGTAGAGGCATTTTCCACCTCGCCTCATTTTTTGGTTCTCATTAGGAATAATTACCTGGTTCTTTTGGTACTACCTCTGTTAAGGTTCCAAAAGTCACCAGCCAGGTCTAAAACTTGACGTCAGTCACTGTTGACCACTGTCTAATCAGCAACGTCAGTCACTGCCGACCACTGATTGGTCAGAGAGGGTCCTCCCCCTTGAGCTTCAGCTGAAACCAAGTTGCCATTGCGTGTCCCAGTTTAACTTAAACAAAAAAACACATTTTTGAGAGTTAAGACAACCCGTAATACTGCCCCGTGGTCAGCCAGGTGCAGATAATGAACGAATCCAGTGGGATCCCGAGGGAAAACAATTGAAGTGATATGAACAGCTGTTTAGTAAGCAGTAGGGTACGCTAATGCAGAAGGTTGCCGGTGCACACTGATGCAGCAGCTCTCAGCTCAGGCAGGATGTTTGTTTTTGTTTATTATCGTCTGTCTTTCGTTGGCGTACTGCAACGCCGCCACATTGTATAGTCGCGCCAATGTAGTCCAAATCAATATTGGGCTACAGCTTACCAAGCCAATTACAGCCAATTTTCATCAGTAATACAACATTCCAGTCAACAAGACCGCCCGGATCTCCGTGGATGGTCATCCCAGGCAAGCAACAAAGATGCAGAAGAGAGGCTGCCAGGCAGCTCAGAAGCTGGGCTACGTAAACATCCATTGTGGATGGCGACAAACAGCTTTGTGTGGACTATCAGCATTTTTTCTTTTTGTGCAGTATTCATTTTTGGATATTCTTGACTTTGGGTACCAAACAGTTGTTGGTTTTTAACCGTTCTTGTAGTTATTTTACAGTTATTTTATTTTCGTACTGCAAAATAAGGATATTGTATTTTATCTTAATCTTGTACTGTAAAATGCTTTTACATTGTACTATTTTAGTTTATTTACACTTTTACTTCATTTCCGCAATATTGTGCAATTGAAGGTATTCACTTGTCGTGTATAATTTTTATCTTAGATGTGAACACTATATATTAGTGATGAAAACCTTACATTCTTCTACTTCTTATTCTTTATATTATCTCATCTCATCTCATTAGCCGTACCGCTTATCCTCATTAGGGTCACGGGGGGGGGGCTGGAGCCCATCCCAGCCATCTCCAGGCAGTGGGCAGGGGACACCCTAAACTGGTTGCCAGCCAATCGCAGGGCACACGGGTACAGACAACTCATTCGCTCATTCACACCTAGGGACAATTTGGACCGGCCAATTCACCTGAAATGCATGTTTTTGGAACGTGGGAGGAAACCAGAGTGCCCGGAGGAAACCCACGCAAGCACGGGGAGAACATACAAACTCTGCACAGGAAGTCTGGAGCTGGATTTGAACCCACGACAGGTTCCCATGACATGAACTGTGCCGCACAAGCGCTAACCACTGCGCTGCCGTGCTGCCCTCTTTATATTATATATCTATTTATTATATTATATATCTTTGCCAACTGGAGTGCAACTGTAATTTTCTTGTAGCAATACAATAATAATAAAAACTATACTGATTTTGACTTAATTGCTAACATTTGGACCGTGACGATATAGCTGCCATCCGAAGAATCTTCTCTGCACAAATCTTTTTTTACTATTCTAATTTTGGGTGAGGATAACATTCAATCTTTCGTTATCCGCACCGCTTATCTTCTGTAGGATCGCTGGGTAAGATAACATAAATATATATTTTTACAGTGCTTCTCTTTGTTGTTGTCAAACTGTTTTTAAAGGTTTTGGTAATTGAAATGCTAAAGCCATTGATATACAAACTCCTAATAAAAATGTGTCGTTCAAGTTGAAAAGCAAAATTATTTTTTAAATGGCAATAATTAAATGATGCATTTGAAGGCCATCCGTAGACTGCATTGGATCTTCAGGTGCTGCTGTGCCCATTTCTTCTTGCCTATACATGTAATGAGTTAATACAACATCCCAACACACATGATATGAATTCATAACCACACATTTCACTGTACTACTGTAATTTGATTTTATGGCCCCACATCAAGACAAATCAACAATATACATTACACCCTTACAAAATTGTTTTTAATCTATTTAACGAGTTTTTGATCATTTCAAATAGAGGACACCATATATATGAGACACCTAAAATATTTATGGTCACAAGTCTTGAATGTATTATTTTGTGTGTTGTATGTATGAAAAATTTGCCAATTTGATATTGAGCTGAAACCATGTAGTGGTCTGTGCAGCCCTTTGAGACTCCTTTTGATTAAGGGCTAAACAAATAAACATGACTTGGCAAGTCCCTTAATAGTATATTGTGTATGCTAATTCCGTTAGAAGGCTAATGCACGACCAGAAGAAACCTTTTGCAAAGATATTAGCACAGATGAAAACAGTTTAGCTGGTTGGAGGAGCTATAAAACTGACCCTTCTTTGCGATAGTTGGCCGCGGTAGCCTGTATCTCTGTAACGTTTTTTTCGTTGCCATCGAAGCGAGCGGTTTGATGCTACTGTGAGCATGCATCTGCCGCCTGGGGACTTCCCATCATGCATCATTCCGTGGTAGTTGTGTAGTGAAAGGAAGTCTGTCTCTTTTCAGAGAACCGGCTTTTTCGTCTCAACTCATTTGATGCATTATATTACAAATTATTATGTTGTATAAAGAAGTTAAGAAAAAAAGGAAGTATAAAAGGAGAAAATGAAAAAATACATGTTTGTGGTTATCCCTTTAATCAGTATATTACCAACAATAATTTAATGCAGAAAATGAATTAATAATTTGAATAAGAAAATTCGACTTTGGGGCGGCAATAGCTCAGGAGGTAGAGCGCTCGTCTTGTGATCAAGGGATCCCAGTTCGAATCCCGGCTTGTCCGTGTTACATTTCGAAGTGTCCTTGGGTAAGACACTGAACCCCTAATACCCCCAATAAGCAGGTTAGCGTCTTACATAGCTGCATTACAAGGCCACTATTGGGAAATGTGAAGCACACTGTAAAGCGCTTTGGGAAGTCATTGACTTGAAAAGCGCTCTATAAATGCAGATCATTTCGATCATTTCATTATTCATTTCATTTCACTTACTTATATTTGCATGTATTTTTTCCTTCTACAGTGAACATCCAAGCTACTTAATTTTTGAACTTTTTTTATAATAAACTTCATTCATGTCGAGCAACTCAGTATCCCACAACAAAATGTTAATTAACAATATATATGATATAACGAAACACATGTACGATATAACATGTTAAACTACATAAATAAACACGTATGAAAACAAATGGTGTAAGATTATTTTGTATTTTGTAAGGGAAAGTTTGACAGTTCGTTAGAGCATGGAGCCGTGGAGGTTAACAGGTATGTGTGAACAGAGCAGAAAGAGAAATAGCATGATGACAAGTATATAAGCGTCTCTAGTTTGAGAAATATCTTCCACCTAGCAACTAGCAGTTTGTTGAATAGTAGCTGCAAAACACCAGTTTCAACATCTACATTAAGGGGGCAACCTCGAGATGCTGACTTTCAAGGCAGAGAGGAAAAGAAAAAGCCATGTCTAAGACTGGCCAACAAGAGGAAGTGATAAATATGGGCAAAATAACACAGACATTGGACAACACATCTGATAAACAAAAGTCTGACTTTTTCACAGAAAGCACAAATTTGTCTGGGTCACCCCAAACTTTCAAATGGTAGTGTATATTTCCATTAACTACGACCATTAGTTCCCTTTGTCACATCACTTACCGCTTTCATTTAATAGAATAGTGTTCCTTCTTGAATGTGCTTTTTACTGGTCAAGTATGAGCTGCAAATGTTTGTGATGTTGACAGTGTTTTCTGAGTGAACTTTCCTCTGCTATAGTGGTAAGCTGTGATTTATCATTTCGGTGTGCAAAAAATGCATGGGAGACTTCCATTTCATGACTGTGCGAGATGAAACAACACCAGCATTGCCTCTTTTGAAGGTTACAATATATGTACGTTTTCTAAGCTCTTGAGCGTGTGTTCACATTCCCAGAGGCTAGATCTGTGGCGAACGGAGGTTTGCTAGCTGCTAGTGTGCATCTTTATTCTGTCCCACTACAAAGCAGAGCTACTCCCCTAGTCTAACCTTTTGAAACTCACGTACACTCCATATTCACACACTCTCCCCCCTACTGTGCCGCTCTTTTGCAATTGTGTTATTTTTTTTCTCCTTTCTCATAACGATAACGACACCAGAGTCTCTTGAAACACTCACTTTGAATATCATAATGTTTGCGTGCTTGTTTCGGAGTGGGTGTGCGTCTATGAGCTGTCGCTGACATTTTAAGTCGTACAGATTGTTAACTGGGTTTTGGTCTTCCTGCTGCCTTTTGTTTGTGTTGTGAACAAACAAAAGAGCTTACAACATTTTACTTTGCCTATCTGTGACCTAATGGAAAAAAAGACCTAGGAACTGTTCAAAAGTGCCTGGTTTGTAACAAACAAAGTGAGAAAACCATTTCATTCTTAACTCTGAACCTTTTTGGTAATAGATGGAAGCTTTTTTTCTCTCAAAACATTATGGCAAACTCAACAAAAACTGGGTAGAGCAGTTCCTTGGGGGATTTTAATACAATGAAACAAAATACAGGGTGCTTAAAATCCTTAAAAAGGCTGGGATTTTAATGTTGTGTTTTTAAGGTTTAAAAAGTGATTGAATTTTGGCTGAAATGCTTGTAAATGTTTAGAACTGTTGTCATTTTCCCCAGCAGTCTGACCCGAAAGAGGCAAAATAAATCAAGTCTGATTAAAAATGACGCCAACACACCTGTTCTGTAGACTCTGCTTTGCCATTGGTTTTCTTCTTCCCTCGACTAACGTCAGCTGGTGTTAGTTTGTATGACTTTGTCATATGGAGCGTTGTTCCCCCTTAAGCGTCACGCCCAGGTGGACAAATTGGGAAATTTGGCTTTAAAAGAGCTTAAAAAGTGCTTAAATGTGGCGATGAGAAAGGTGTATGAAACCTGAAAATAAAACGAAAAACTATAATAAAACTAATATACTTGTAAACATGAAAATGTCCTTTCAGCAAAAGGCGGGCGGTGCTATATACAACATGGGCATGGTTTGAAATTAGAGTCTCTGAATGTTGTCAAATTTTACTAAATTATCTTGTTTACTAACAGTTCAAACAGGCTCGCTTGAATTTTTAAATGGCCTTGCAGGACTTTAGCAACAACCAGGTCCCTCATAAAATGCAAAGAATGTACAAAAACGGGGGGAGACATCAACACAGCTGGACTAAATACTTTCAATTATTTTGATAATCATTAAGTGTATTAATTAGAGCTAAATGAATAATGTGATGATCAAAACATAATAATGCGATGTTTAAGTAACACAAGGAACGTAACCGGAAAAGTCAAACTAGTATGACAGTATATGCAATCACAAATTTCAACATCCTGTCATTAGCTAGATAAAGACATCTGCAGCATTTTCCAAATTCCTGTATTGATGGTGGAACATTTAAGGTGAAATAGTGTTCTGTATGTGTTGTTTGAGGCCTAATCTTGTTGTTGTGTTATAAGTTTTGTTAACTCAAAGTTTATATGAACAACAACAAAATCAACTACGACAAACAAACTATATAAAATGCAATAACTCCTACTTGTATTACTCGTAGACAACTGGTGAATCACCAATCCGTTGAATGAAAGTATATTTAGTGTAACAAGTCTGCAAAATCATCAATCCTGAAAAAAGTGTGATTGATGGGGGATTTCTGTGTTGCCTCCCGCCCCCAGCAACTCCAGCCCCCCCAAAAATCAACCAACACGGTCCTCGTTTTTGCCTCAGTCACGGCACAATGAGGATTCATTTCTATCTGACTGTTGGACTATCTGGCGACCAGGGAAATGAGAAAGTGTCATCTTTTGGGCTCATTCATCAAGAACTAATTGAAGTCTCACTATTCTGAAGTGCTGATAAAACTGCAGTTGGTGTGTCCTGTTTTGATACATGTGCATGTATGCGCCCTGGCGATATGCGTCTGAATTTGCAGCGTGTGCACTGAAATTAACCTGGAAAATACTGCGTGTTATACACTGTAGCACAAATACATTTCTGTTGCACGCTTAAGTTTTAATATCTATTTTTATGTCTTTTTTAAAAAGTTTGGGAACGTATGGCCAGGAACAGTATGTCTCTTGGTACACTGCGCAAAAATAAAAATAAGTTCGGTAAAATTTGCCTTCTTGTCGTTCTTTTTATTGACACCCCTACACTCTTATCAAATTATACTCCTGCGTTTGAATTAAAGTCAGAGTGGTTCAAAGATTGATCGTTGCAGTTGGAGGATGCATGGAATCTCTTTGTCGAGAATGCGACAAGCAACACATAGGGACCACACAACACCAACACATTTTTTTCAAAGTTTATTTGATGATTTTGTGTTTTGTATTACTTGCCGCGGCACGGCAGCGGAGTGGTTAGCGCGTGTGCGGCACAGTTTTGAGGTCGTGAGATCAAACCTGTGTGAAGTTTGCATGTTCTCCCTGTGCTTGCATGTATTTCCTCCGGGCATTCCGGTTTTCTCCCAAATTCCAAAAACATGCATGTTAGGTTAATTGGCCGGTCCAAATTGTCCCTAGGTGTGAATAAGCGTGCAAATGGTTGTCTGTCTCTGTGTGCCCTGTAACCTGCTCGCAACTAGTTCAGGGATGTCCCCTGCCTACTGCCCGGAGATAGCTGGGATGGGCTCCAGCACCCCTGCCACCCTACTGAGGCTAAGCGGTGCAGATAATGGACTGATGGATGGTATTACTTGCCAAGCGGCTGATGTTGCGTTAAACATTACAATGGTGAACAGAGTGTGTTGCAGAGAGTTGGCACACCCAAATAGTGCACATTATTACACAGTGGAATTAAGTTATTATTATTGTTACTATTGAGCTGGGTCGTAAAAATATTGTAAGATATTAAAGTTTTTGAGGTGACAGTTAAATAGTTTGAGCCCTTATGGTTATTTATCCACCAAATTTATCTGCTTTCATAATACTTTTAGCAAAGCTGTTTGGCGCGGAACATATACAGTAGGTGTATTTCAGTAGCAGGGGGGAGCGATAGGGAGTGGTTATTGACGCCATGTTCCTCCCTGTGTTTTTTTTTGTTTCTATTCGTTAACATAGCATGCAATTGTGATAACAAGAAGATGCCCGATTCAAATAAAGTCCAAACGCCTACCCAAATCCCAAGAAAGGTAAAAATAATAGTTTATATCAGCATATCTAAGAAATGTATGTACTTACACGTGCAAAATGACAGAGGCTACAATGATGATACAAGCCAGACGTGGCGGGCGCAAGTAAAAAGTTCCAAATTCTGTCTACCTCCTTTAAACTGGTCTTTAGAACAGAAAAGGTAGCAGACCACTTATGCAGACCTCAAACACAATATTGCATGCCAACACTGGCGATAGGAGCTCTGTAATGCTTTTCTATATTTAAGACCATCAAAATAGAAATAATTTCGATATTTTTTCATTTTTCCGTGTGTCATACCAAATGAGATGCATCAAAATACACGTGCAAATGTGACATAGGTTTCTTACCATATCCTGTTTATTCTTTCAAGCGTTTAGTTATCATCAGCCAGAGCACGCCTTACACCAATTATTCGTAATATGACATGACAATATATAGTCAAATACGCTCACAGATAAATATAAAATTGTTTAATTGGTCAATATTTTCAATTGTAATGAGCAGTGTTGGGCACGTTTATGTAAAGTAATTGGTTACAGTTACATGTTATGTTATCTAAAAAAGTAATTATGTTTCCCCTTAGAGTACTGGAAAAAAGTAGTGTGTTACAGTATCTAGTTACAAATGACTGTATACACTTATATTGAAGGCCACCCGCTAAAACTGCCTATAAATAGCCACGTAATAAATTAAATAGTAGAAAAGTAGTACACCAACAGGAAGTATTCGTATTCGTATTTCTTGACTTGTGTAATCTTGAGAGCTTGCAAACTAACACAGCCAAGATACACCATATCCATTTTTTTTTATGACTATTTTTGCACCAAATGCATAAGTTGACCATTTTTTGCACTACGATGACTATTTTTGCACCAAATGCATATTGCACAAACCCTACGATACCAAACTGTATGTAACATCCTATATGCTGACATTTCTTGGGTAAATTTTGTGTAAATTATAACTATAACCTTATCCTCCTTGTTTGATAACCTTATCTTCTCTGTTCCTTTATCTTCTTGGGTTTTTACCTCACTGTAAATGTGTGAACCTGGAGTGTCATGCCCAATCTCGTTGTCACAATATGTTAACCCATTTTATAACAATGACAATAAAGGTGTATTCTATTCTATTCTATTCTATTCATTTTGTCTTCAAACCCCTCGAAAAGTGGTTCTCCATTTTTGGGTAATATCTAAGTTGTGTTTTTTCCCCCCAGGCTTGGTTTATTGCAAACATTATCTTACAAGTAAAAAGGCCAACATTCAGCACTCATTTACTCTAAATTCTGTACTCACAATTGCTTGATTGATTTTGTTGTTTCTTTATAAGTTTATGTTCTGCCTTTTATTCGCTTCTGGTGAAACACAACAGAATATTTCAGTAATTTATTTTATTGTTGTAAATAGAGTGTATACCTTAGGGAGAATATCAGTAGGGAGAAATGAGACGCTCTCGTACTTTGTGCTTGAGACGGTATTTTGTATATAGATAAAAACACGGCCATCCTTTTTAGTTGTCATTGGGAGGCAGGTGGATTGAGGGTAGCAATGTCGGCCATCAAAAAGTAAGACATTAAACTTAAATAATGAGTTTTTTTAATAGTAGCGGAGTAGCGCACCATGTTGTGACAGTTATTTACCACATTTTCTCAACAACTAGTTATATTTCTCGTAACCCCGTGAAAGTAATTGCATGACGCCTAACACTAGTAATATCTGCTCTACTTTACAGATTTTCACTAAGTGAAAAGGTACTTGCATTTTTGCAGGAAAATGGCAAAGGAATTGTTATTCTACGAACGAAGCCCGTTTTTGCTACTATCGAGTTCCTGTATTCTTGAGCGTCAGTCGCATTTGCGTTGTTGCCATAAATGAGTCTGCATCCGCATGCGTGTTTGGCATTGGCCGCTTGGTAGAGATGACACCAGCCGGACATGTAAGAGTGTGTCTGACAGGAGGGTGACAGAGTCAGCGCTTTTTCCTCCCCTCCCTACCTCCTTTTTCACCCCCCGCAGTTCAATCCATCCAGCTGCTGTCACCACAGGGGAGCAGACAATCTATCAAGGCATCGGGATGCATTCTCCTCACCTGCGCCGCGCCTTTAATGAACAGCCAACATGATCCCGACTGACAAGAAGGAAATGGATGTAATAAAGATTGTTTCTGCATGCTCTTTGCATCCCTGATAAATCACCTCGCTGTGCAACAGATTTGGGAGCTTCATGGAAATTTGATTTCACACTGTAAGGGGGAGGATGAAGAGAGCAGTCGGGGGAAAAAAAGAGCTGCGGGGTCACTCAATTTTATTTCCCTTTTCTCTCCAGTGGAGCGAAGGGTGTGGGGGTTGAAAGGGAGTGAGGGAGGAATGGTATTTTTTTTCTCCTTCCATGGCCGGCTTTATTTTTTATCCTTCAAATGCTCGGTTAAGTCCTGAACACGCTCTTGTGTCTGTAAGTCTATAAACCATAATAAAATATCATCCACATAAATGTCCCTTGCATGGATTTAAGCAACCGTACCAGGATGTATGACGCAAATCCCAACACAACTATGCGCTGCTGAGGATGCTTTAAAAGAAACTGCATGGATTCGAGTCACATGACCTGAATTTTGACTATTTGCTTTTGTGTTTTAACCAACAACATGTGTTTCCAAACTTGAATGTAAAAAGGACAGAATCCTTTAAAGATATAATTATTGGAATGATTCACTCTCTAATATTTGAAATTTAATCAGATTATATTGAAAAAGAAGAGCATACTTTGAGCATGAATGCAGGGATGTGTCTTGACCAATATAGAGCAATTATAGATTTCCCCTCACCAATATTTTGTGATCTTTTTTTTTTTTTAAGCGTCATGCTCCTCCCAATTTCAAGTAATCATTGTGTTGTCCACACCAATGCTATGAAACCACTTGAAAAAATGCCACCAAGACCAAACCTACTCCCTTCTTTGAAAGGGAGCGTCACACATTTCCATTGCAGCTTAGTTTCCAAACAGGATATAATGAAACCCAGGAATCAGTTTTGATGTGACTGGTCATCAATACAAATGTAAGTGTTTCTGTCACACTTTAGTTTTGCCGGAGATCAAAGAGATCAAAGCCAGGAGAGAAAGCTTACCAAGTGTTGTGAGTCATAATTTTATTCATATCTAGTTTAGTTTGTCTTTTATTAGCATATTTGTTATTGGAGTAATCCAAAAGTAATTTAAAGTAATCCAGTTAAAGTAACCCTACCCAACCTTGTGTAAGACCTAACAGCAGTATATAGTACACCAGAAGTCAGCGAAAATATTTTCTTTACAAAACAACCAGCCCTTTGAGACTCTTTGTGATTAAGGGCTATACAAATAAAAACTACTTGACTTGACTTACAAAAATGTGTCTATGCATACCCGTTATTTCAACATTGCTTTTGTAGAATATGATTAAAAGCTCAATTTTACCCAAAGGAATGTCTATCACATTAAATGGGACCCTACTAGTCTAAACCCACCATTTTGTGTTTGTAGAATATTGGGTAGGAAGCAATATCTATCTGTTTTGGTGTTTCTCAGATTCAGAAAATGACCAATCGAGGGTCTGCTTGGAAAAAAATGGCCGAGCTACACCAGTAAATTAACTTGCCAGTTGAATTTAAAAACAAGTATTTAATAGAAACTTGGGCAATAGTATCTTAGTTATCAACCTATTGGGAATCTTCGAAGTTATTGTACTCATTTTAACTGCACAATTGTTACAAGGCCATATTTTTCATTTCACTATTACAAAAGACAAAACTTGTGCCAGTCTCCAAGCACTACTATTTAAATATTTTTGCCTATTTATCCCTACATTGTTTTGTCTCATTTTTTTCTTTTAAAGTCTTCGTTATGTGTTTATCTTAATCCGAGAGTGCCATCTCTAATGTTGTTGCAAACAATGTTCACCATGTTGTTATCAACGACAATAAAGACAATTCTAATTTATTCTATTCTACCAGGCCACAGAAGCAGCATCAGCTAGCAGCCAAGCAACCATCTGTCTGGCCAACGCAGTAGCAGCAGCAGATGCAATTTTCTGAAAAGCTACCACCCACCACTGCAGACTAGAAAAATACTAGACAACACTGAGGTGCTAAAAACGCCAATCAAAGCACTGTGGAAGGATACCAAGGAACCAAATTGGTCTATTAACATGATTTCACAGGACTTGCATGAACCCAACAATCTACAAACACTAGAATCAAGAATCTCAAGAAGAGGAAAATTAAGCAATAAAGAAAAATCAGTGCCTAGAGACCAGGCTGGATGAGTTTGAGAAATATTCCCGGATAAACAAATTTACAATTTCTGGATTAAAGATAAAACCAGCACACTATTAACATGCAACAATAGGATTTCAGGATTTAGGCAAAGTATGATGGTGCCACAGTAGATCAGGAGTGACATCACTAAATTAAAACATAATTATAGTAAGGAGGCAATTCATACAATAACAACCCCCAAAACAAAGGGAAAAATAAAATCGCAATTCCTTCCATTATTAATCATTTTCCCAATAAAAAAGCTTTAACAATTAAAACAAGGAAAGAATATGAAAAGGTAAACATTTCTACATCAGCGGGCTGGCTGTGAGGATCCCACCCCATTCCTCCCGGGCGATGATGCCATCCGCCTTGACCGCCCCTTCAGTGGAACCAAAAACCACAGAGGAGGTGGCCTCCTTACGTACATTCTCCATGGTATCCCATATTCTGTAGCCCCACCAGCCAACTTCAGTCCTGCTGAAATGCAACAAATCCTCATACCCACTGCAAGGAGGTCCCAACTCTCCCTTACCGATATTTATGTCCCCCCTGCCTCATCCTCTTACGCGGGCCCACCGAACAGCCACGCAGCGTGGCTACCTTGTCTACCCACGGTCCGGGGCCTAGTATGCGGAGACTTCAACGCCCACCATCTTTCCTGGGACGACCTTGTACAAGCCGATACCAGAGGGCAAGCCATCTACGACTGGCTGGAAGACAAAGATCAGTATCTCCTGAATGATGGCTTCCCAACACGCTACTCCCATCACCTGGAAAGAAATAATCTAAGCGCCCCAGACTTAACAATCGCGGATCCGCTCACTGCGGAATCCTGCAGCTGGACCCCCCTCGTCGAGCTCTCCTCTGACCACTTGCCGCTCCTGGTTAAATGGAAAGAGAAGTTCAAAGCCGAGCCGGAAAGGCGGCGAGTCATACCTAACTTCAAGAAAGGGGATTGGGGGAAGTACAAAGGAGCTATTCTTTGAGACCTTCCCAACATTGGTCTCTCTGCGCCCCCAAAAGACTTCCTCAACGCATTCACCGACCTCCTCAAAAATGCAGCGGAAGAAGCTGTCCCCAAAAAAGTCTTCCGCCCAAACAACATTCCTTGGATGAATGGGGAATTAAAGCAACTCATCAAGGAAAGGAATCGGCTAAGACACAACCTGAATGCGGCTACCAGAAAGACCTACCTGCAGAAATGCAGAGAAGTAGCAGAGAAAACTATCGAGGCTAAACGCACTGCTTGGCATCTCCACCTCCAAAAGATTTCGGAGACCAAGGACTCCAAACAAGCTTGGGCCGTGGTGAAGT
Organism: Urocampus carinirostris; assembly: GCF_059441175.1. Taxonomy (NCBI): domain Eukaryota; kingdom Metazoa; phylum Chordata; class Actinopteri; order Syngnathiformes; family Syngnathidae; genus Urocampus; species Urocampus carinirostris. The sequence goes on from NC_142350.1 coordinate 37,926,577, forward strand.
CACTATCCATTCTCCCATTACAACAAACCAATGAATCGCTCAAGTATAACAACCGTGAATATGCCTCAGACAAGGCCAAGGCGACGGCTTTCGTCATCAAATACGCAAGAGTGAGTAGGCGCAAGAGTGATAAGTCGAGTAGGAGGACCGTACGAGGGCTTCGAAGAGATGCGCGTGGACTACAGGGTTCCCCTCGGCAATGGCTCGAGTGCCCATTTACTCTTGATGAGCTACGCCATGCACTCCACCAACTCAAACCAGGAAAAGCTGCTGGCCCGGATGGAATTGCCCCTAAGATGCTAAAATATCTGCCCCCAGCTGCACTCCCCATCCTTCTCCAACTTATCAACACCAGCTGGACCACACAGTGGTGCCCCCAGTCCTGGCACACAGCGGAGATCATCCCGTACAACAACTCATCGGGAATTACCGTCCAATCGCCCTCACTTCAACAATCAGCAAAACTATGGCACGACTCATCGTGAACCGCCTTTCAAAATGGCTTGAGGATCATGGGATTCTGAGCCCATGGCAGGCAGGCTTTTGGAAAGGCCGCTGCACCACTGACCAATGCCTCAGATTGTCTCAATTCATCATGGATCGGTTCCAGTCAAAACAACGTCTGCGCTCTATTGCTGCCTTCTTCGATTTCAGCAAGGCGTATGACCAAGTGTGGCGTGCCAATCTCCTCCAAAAGATGCTGAACATTGGCGTACATCTCCGGTTTGTTGAGTGGACTAAGGCCTGGTTCACCAATCGTACGGCACGTGTGAGGGTTAATGGGACTACAGGACGCTGCCGGACGTTCAAAGAAGGCCTCCCCCAAGGCTCGGTATTATCTCCACTCCTCTTTACCATCTACATCAACGACATTCTAGATTCTTTCGAATCCTCCACCCTCGTCTCCGGCTATGCTGATGACTTGGCGCTGGTCTGTAGCGGCCGTAATAAAAAAGAAGTGGTGGTGAGACTAGAGTCAGATGCGGCCAAAGTCAACCAATGGGCCACTATTAATCATCTCACCCTCAACATGGCGAAGTCAGAAGTCGCCTTCTTTTCCATGGACGCTGCGGAATCCTCTTGGTGCACAAACATCACTGTAGGGGGTTCGAGACTCAAGATGAATCCTACTCCTACTTTCCTCGCCGACTGACCTTCAATGAGCATGTCCGGCACTTGAGCCAAGTCATGAAGCAACGATCTAATCTCCTGCGACAACTGACCGGCACGTCTTGGGGATGGCGGCCCTTGTAGATGCGGACGATCTACATTGCCACCGTCAGATCGCTCGCTGAATATGCAGCTCCTGCCAGGGCGCCCTGGGCCTCCAACACCAATATCCAGAAACTGGAGAGGGCACAATCGGACGCGGCTCGAGCAATTACGGGCCAACTTTGATCTACTCCCATCGACGCTGTCCTCCATGAAGCCCAGCTCCCACCGCTCTCCTCCCGACTTCAGCTTGCCAGCCTTAGGAAAGCTGATGAATGGTCCCACCTCCCTCCCAACGATCACAGGAGAGTACTCCTCCAAAAGCACGGTCCTAAACGCCTCAAGAGAGAGGACTGGCGTAATTCCACAACCCCCATTTTATCCTCTCTCAACCTCACGCCAGTGGACTCGGAGTCTGTACATGACCCTAATATTCCGTGGCCTCTGGCGCCCCCACCACCCATCCATTTCACCCCCGTCCCAAAGTCCGCATCCCCTGCCCAACAACTTGCCACTGCAGAGGAAACACTTGCGGATCTGGGCCCGACCGACTTGTATATTTTCACTGATGGTTCCACCCTCAACGGTACGGAGAATGGAAGAGCCAAAGTGGTCATCTTTAAAGGCAACACACTAATCCACTCCTGGCATGCGCCAACCGGGGCCTTTAGCAGTTCTTTTCAGGCCGAAAAGTCTGCCATGATCGCTGCAATCGCCTGGCTAGACCACAATAACGACTGGTCCTCAGCCTCCATCATCACGGGTTGCAAGTCCCTCCTCCAAGCTCTCTCCAACCCTAATATAACAGACCCATCCCTCCTGTCCCTTAACTCCTCAATTGCGGCCTTCTGCCCATCCAAGAGCATCCGGCTTATTTGGGTCCCGGGTCACTGCAACCTCCCGGGTAACGACCTTGCAGACGAGCAGGCTAAATTAGGCTCGGCCCTCCCTCAACCTACCGCCCCGCTAGACCCACAAACTCGGCTCGCCATTATTCGCAGGAGCTGCAAACCCCCCCCCATCTACCCACCCACGTCTCATTTTTCTTACCTCTTCCCACCACAACTAGGAGGAAGAATCCCAGCTCTCAAAGAAAGACCTTGTCAATTTTATACGATTCCGGTCCGGTCATCACCCCTCCCTCCGAAGATGGCAACATTTGACGGGGAAATGCGAAGACAATCTGTGCCGTCTCTGCGGTGAGGACGAAGAATCGGCCGAGCATCTCTGGCTGCAGTGCCCTGCACTCCAGTCTGCCCGATACCACCGCCAGCTGGGATTCTCCTTTGGAGAACTACGGAGCCTCCCACAAGCGAGTCTAGCGCTACTGAGGATTATCCTTAGGCGCCTTGAGTGACTCAACAACAACAACAACATCAGCGGGCATCTCACAAAGAAAAATGCTCAATTAGCCCAAAATTATGACAAATTAGAAAACAGGAAAAATTCAAGACACAGGACAAACGATACTGGGTTTTTGCTCAACTCAAAGTCGGTCCTGCAAACCACAACGCATAAACCAGATTGCCCGAATTGAGATGTAAAAAAAGAGAGATTTTATCCACATTTTGATTCAGACCAGTGGTCTCCAACCTTTCTCAAGCTACTTTTTGTTACTATCGTATTTTCTGGATTATAAATTGCTCCGGATTATAAATCGCAACAGCCAAAAATGCACAATTGAGAAGGGAAAACCATGTACTATAAGACACATTTTTAGGGAAATATACTTGATAAAACCCAATACCAAAAACATACAGGTTTTCTTGAAAGGCAATTTAAAATAAAAGCGAACAATGGGCTGAATACTTTCGTATGGCATACGAATGTAACATGATTAAGATGCCTATTTATTTAGGTAACATATCAAGATTTATTCGGATAACTAGCATAAATGAAGCATTGTCTGCTTACCAAACTATTGTTTTTGCTCCGAATCACTAAATCCAATGAAATTCTTATCCTTTGTGTCACTGTCACGGTAAGCAAGCCACCACTTCCATTTTAAGGTTCTACGTCGCTTACGTCAGACTCATTGTAACCTCCGCTTCCTGAGTTTCACTATTTGCAGCTTGATATCTGCAGAATAGGTTTCTTTCTGTCCATTTTTGTTCGGTTGTTTGTGTTTGAGTGTGTGTGTCCCTTTACCACTAGGGTTGTATGGGCACCATTTCCTGTGAAAGGGTTTGCGTAAGTATAGCCTGGTGGCGCCGATCCCTCTCCAGGCCACCAAACCTGGTCTCAAACCGAGGATCAAATTTAAAATCCCCTTTGATAAATTGAAAATATTTACTTGGGCAAAATGACGTCTCATCTTTAAGACAAGTGTGTCCTGATTAATAAGAATAGGTGGAGTAGAGGTAAAATCTTTGGCCCGGGCCATGTTGGGAGTCATTAGGTGCCCAAACCCCCCCAATTCCAACCCCTAATTCTGAACACCAAGCAGGGAGGCAACGGGTACCAATGTTTAAGTCTTAGGTATGACTCGGCCGAGGCTTGAACCACAACCTCCCAGTCTCGGGGCGGGCACCATACCCCCAAGGCCACCGAGCTGGTGGCCTTGAGGGTAATCTGCACAATATGAGTTTCCTTTCGGTGGCATTTTGTTCAGTTTCATTATGCTGCACTTTGCCAAAATGCGCAGTTTGGCGCAGAAGCGTTTATTTTGGAGCTGCACTTCGAGGTGCACACTTGATTTCAGGACACTGCCCGAAGTAAACGCGAAGTTCCGTACTTCAGCCGAAACACGCAATTCTGCACCAAAATAGAGGTTCAGGTTTACTTCGGCACTGAAGTAAAGCTTCGAATTCACTCCAGGCTTGGTCCCTCATATCAAGTTAAATGGCCAGGCTCAACCAGATTCGAGTTTATATGCCCGGGGGCCGGGTCGGGTCAGGCAGGATTTTTTAGGCCTGATTTTACCTCTAAGGCGGAGTCATTTCGCCAAAGTAAATATTTTCAACTTGCAACAAGTGATTTCTATACAAGGTTCAAATGTTTGTGCTTTCCTTAAGAAATCTGATGTAAAGTCATTTTGGTGACATTTGCATGAGTGAAGTATGCTAGGGGGGTAGGGGGATTTTTCGGCTTACATGGCAGGGTTGAAATCATCAACACAGACCTTTAATGCCCTTTTAGTGTGAAAACAACATGTGAAGTAATGCAATAATGTTGATAAAAAAATAAAATAAACTCAACAATAATGTTTTAATAATTTCACAGATGGGTCTCACCAAAGAATAAATTGCACCCCTGGCCAAACTGAAAAAAAACTCCGCCGACTTATTGTCCAGAAAATAGGGTAATTAGCGCAAGGGCACCCAATTTGATATGAATTTCTAAAATCACAACTCATCATGTTATTATGAGTTGCTACTATGCTATTGCCAAAAGGAAGGGAGAAGGAACGGAAAATGAGAATAAAAGGAACCATGCCAGCCGGTCTACACTCAGTCCACGCACGGGCCGAAAAATTGGCACATTGCAAGACACATAACTAGAGCCCTTAAGGTCCCTAGTGAATGCATCCATATCCTAACACTGCGACGGCCGCAGGATACTCTTGCCGAAATGCGCTTGGTGAATATGTGACCGGGGAGGTGGCGTGCGCTCTACTTGGGCTTAGTAAGCGAGGTAATGGCCGCCGAACGTAGGGCTCTAAGCCTGAGCGGGAAAGCGGTACAGCCTGCGCAGAAAGGCTCAGGGTGGGCCCCTCTTCACTTGGCTGCGGCGCGGCGAAGTGCGATCCCGGAAGGGGTGGCGTGTTACACCCCGGGCCCCCTCACTTAAATCCCAAAGACCCGGCACTGGTGAGCTATTTTCAGAGCAGGTCCATGAGCAGCACATCCGTCTTTAAGGGGCACCCAGGTGCCCGCTGGCACCACATTGGACACCCATGATTTAGACCAACAATCATCTTGGCAACATTTAACCAGAAAACAAATCAAGTCAAGTCAAGTCAAATTTATTTATATAGCCCTTAATCACAAAAATGTCTCAAATGACTGCACAGGATTACAATGACACAATTACCCGATCTTAAACCAACATGCTACAAATGCTACAAAGCACAAGGGAGATACGCACTACGGGGAATCACAGTGACCAAAACACGCTAAGTTTTTTTTAATTTTATGGGGTACCCTTAGCAGCAAGATGGCGGACAATCATGTCAGCTTCATCCAAGTGAGCCTCATGTTATGTCAGACGAATACAATGTTGTTGACCTAAGAGTATTTATGCTAGTTCATGTATTTTCCTTCAAATCAATAATGTCTTTTCAACGAATTAAGATATTTTACCCCTAGGAGGTGCCAATTAATACACAATGTCCCATTTTATTTATTTCAACATATAACTGTAGAAATACTCTAACCTATGATTTGAAAACTTAATGTTGTATGCGTGGTATTTTACAATAAGATCATTTCAATTTCATTCACACACATACACTATAAAAATATGCACACTCAATATTGTATCACACGTTGAGTCTAACACCGCGCTTCTGATATCAAGCAAGTCGTGCTCCATTGTAGAGTGTTGAAAAATGTGTTTGCCTTTGCTAGTGGGGAACAACAGAATAATATTCAGAGAGGAGAAAAAAATCAAAGTGGAGAATAGTGAAAATACCTACGGAGTGTAATAGATAAGAACGGGAAATCCTGATTGCTATAGGGAAAGAGCCAGTGAGCATAGATTACGATTGGGGGTGGTTTGGAAGGGGGACTGGGCATGTACATATGGGGGTCGGTTGGGTAATTTATGATTTAATCTAATGCAGTTTGGTGCTGCTGTATGTCACGGAGGCCTCAGCTGGGAATGTGAGGGTGGAGGTTGCAGGAGGAGCTGCGGGGCGGATCGGTGATGAGGGCGTCCACAGAGAACGAGAGCAAGAGACATTAACCTTTCTTCGAAGCAAGTGTGTGTGGGGCTATTTTATCTGACCATCATCCGCCTTGTAAACCTTTTCTCCTTCTGATCTTCGGCTTAGATTCACCAACTGCCACTGCTGGCACGGTTTGTGGCATCCCATAATTAGTTCCTTTGTATCATCTACAGTACCTTGCAAAATGTCGTACACCTTTCGCATTTCTGCTGATATTGAATATATTGAATATATTTAGAAACTGCAACAGCTGTGCGCCATTAGAGCATCACCCGGGTTGAGATGCGAACCCATTTTGGGGAGCCATTTCCCTATTTGGTATGGCCGTTGGCACATTAGAATGAAAAACCAAAAGACTGAGTAAAGATGGATACTAAAATCCTAAAACAGGGGTACAAACCGCCTAAATATGTAATCGTCTACATATATATTTTTGGAAAAGATGAACTTCTGGAGGCAAAGAATCCAAGGACACAACAAAAGACAAACTGAGACTGGAGGTTGAAAAGCAGTTCAGTCATCTTCTTGATCCTTTTTGCTGCAAATTTGCTTAGTCAACAAAACTAAAAGTCCTAAGTCAGCTGGTTTTGGCATTTTTGACATCTAGAATAAAGGGGAAGGAGTTTAGATATGACCACTATCTCTCAGAGGCAGTCAGTTAGATTACTATTGATGCCAAAATTTTGTATGTTATATATATATATATATATATATATATATATATATATATATATATATATATATATATATATATATATATATATAAATAATTCATTATGGCGACGCCCCTGTTCGGCTGCAGCTACATTGGCTCGCTACAGTTTTTTACACTTCGGTCATAAAACCCAGTCTTCGACTCAGTTTTGACGGCGAGCAAAGTCAACTCAATCCGCAGATTAATATACGATCGCAGTTTTTTGCTGGATATGCGATCATCCGGAAATCAAGCGCTCGGTGCTACGACCACTCGGGAGTGTTTACTTCGGGCCCGGTCACACAGCCGGTTGCGTCTGTATCGCGGGTCAGATTTTGCGATTTTTTTTTTTTGCCCGTGGTTGCCCGCGATGGAAAATGCGCAAAATTGGCCAACCCGCTGTTCATCGGTGGTATGCCCGCAAAACAGACGCCGGCGACTGTTCCGCTTCCTCATCGCGTCATTTCCGCGTCATTTCCGCGTGTGGACCACGGGTATAAAAGCTGCCGAGCCGGTGTTGTGGCGAGAAATGCATCCCTGCCGAGATTTGCATCCCCTGGCTACTATAACCACTTTGACCTGGTTTTATCTCACTTTTAAGGAATGTAATAGCGGACATATAACCAAAACCACTTTGTCTTGCATTTGTTGGGAATGTAATACAACTTAAACCATTCCGTCTTTGTATTTGTTGTGAATGTAATCGAACGGTAATGCACACCGTATATAAATCACTTTTGAGCAGGTAACATGTTTATTTTGCCCTTTTCTATTCAAATCGCTCATATTGAAACTGTTATGCACTCTACCACAAAGCTTATTTAGCATAATAAGCTTTATGGTAGAGTGCATAACAGTTCTCAAAAGTGATTTATATATGGTGTGCATTACCGTTCGATTACATTCACAACAAATACAAAGACAGAATGGTTTAAATTGTATACATTCCCAACAAATGCAAGTCGAAGTGGTTTTGGTGATATCTTCGCCATCACATTCTTGAAAAATGATATGAAAGTGAGATAAAACGAAGTAAAAGTGGTTATAGTAGCGAGGGGATGCAAATCTCGGCAGGGATGCATTTCTCGGCACAACACCGGGCTGTAGAAATCATAACCGCTCAAGACACAGTCCCGTGAAGATCAAGATTTCAAGCTATGGCACCGAAGAAGCCAATATGTTATTATTGTAATAGTTTTTCATTTTTATTTTATTATCTTGTTATGAAATGAAAAGAAATGTCAAGAAATAAAAATGGATTAAGACGAGGTCACTACGGTGACGGGGATCCATGTTCACCCCTTGACGTCTCGAGCACAACTGACAAATCGCGCTGTATATACACGGAGAAAGGCGTTTGACGGTCACACGCGTTACACACGCTGATTCACGTGATAACACCGCGATACAGGCGCAGAACAAACGTGCTATGACCGTGCTCCACCTGCGATTACCCGCTAAAATTTCGCGTCCTACCCGCGTGTAACCACGCCCTGGCCGCGGACGTAGCACGTCGTTCCGTGTCTGTACCGCGTCATTACCTCATGTGTACCACGTGTGCCGGCCGCGGTTACACGTGGTCTAAAGTTTTGAGCAGCGCAAAACTTTTTCGCGCGGCCAACCGCGTGTGAATTTCCGACCGCGTGTAAAGCACGGCTGTATCTCGTCTGTATCGCAATCTCAAAGCGTCCAACAGCGTCTGCTTCACGGGCAGAAATTTCTGGCCATGATTCAGCCTCGATACGCCCGTGAAAGGCTGTGTGCCCGTAGCCTCGGACTGCTACGTCAACAAGACCCAGCAGCCTACAAAGCAGCGGAGCAGAGTGGTAAGAGAGTGGTGTGACCGGAGGAAGAAGCGAGGTTGTCGGGCTGGGCTAACCGCTAGGCTAAAGGCTAAACCCTTCAAAACGCCTCTCCCATCCATTTTCCTCTCCAACGTTCGCTCTCTGGACAATAAACTGGACCATTTACAACTGGAACTAACATCGAACCGCGAGATGACGAACTGCTGCGCTAAAATTCTGACGAAGACATGGTTAAACTTATCTATCCTGGCTGACGCTCAAGGAAACTGTGCGGGTCAGACATATCGACATTTCGTTCTGTATACACGTGTACACGAATGACAATAAAGTATATCTGAATCTGAATCTGAATATATATATACATATACAGTGGCCAACGAACATAAAGATATAAAACTGTAATTTCTTGTGAAGCATCAACAATAAGTGGGACTCAATCATGAAGTGAAACACACTTCATTTGATATTTTGAACTTTTTTAACAAATAAAAAACGAAAAATTGGGTGTGCAAAATTATTCAGCCCCTTGACTTTCAGTGCAGAAAACTCTGTCCAGAAGTTCAGTGAGGTTCTCTGAATGATTCAATGTTGATCTAAATGACTAACAATGATAATTGGAATCCACCTATGTGTAATCAAGTCTCTGATTGAATGCACCTGCATTGTGATAGTCTCAGAGGTCTGTTTAAAGCGCAGAGAGCAACATGAAGAACGAGGAACAGGCCTGAGATACTGTTGTGGAGAAGTTTAAAGCTGGATTTGGATAGAAAAAAGATTTCCCAAGCTTTAAACATCCCAAGGATCACTGTGCAAGCAATAATATTGAAATGGAAGGAGTATCAAATTGTTTATTCTCCACCAGAAATTACAGATTTATATCTTTATGTTTGAAGTCTGAAATGTGGCAAACGGGTCACAAGTTCAATAGTTTTGCATGTCACTATATATATGTATATATATACATATATATATACAGAAATATGCCTGACTTCCATACACCTATTGTGATTTCAATTTCCACTCAGGATCTGTGGAAAGTAGGTGAGAATGGTTCTCAGGATAAATATGCGATATGCACTGATTGGCAGGATTGGGCTGGCACAGGGGGGTAAAAATAATGGTCACAGCCTTTTCGCTTAGACTGGCCTGCATGCACTCTTTTGTAAGGGTGAAGCTCCCTCTGCACTTCACTTTTTTATGCTTAATGTATAGAATTCATACCTGTCAACCTTTGCCAATTTCTCCCCTTATTAATGATTGCAATTCCCCTTATCAAGCCATAATAAATCTTACAAACACAATGTGGCATATATCTATGGCATCTATTTATTCAAAGCAAGATAAATTATTTAAAACATGGGTATCAAACCCAGATCTTTGGTTTGGGTGAGATCGGGCCGTGTCAAGTTTGATACAAATATACGACTAACAAATATTGTTTAAGAAAAGAAAAATACTATCTAAGTACCAAAACTGAGAGGAAAATATTGAGAATTTAGAAAGCATATCAATCGATCAATCAGGAGAATCTACTTTGAAAAATCATCCATCCATCCATCCATCCATTATCTGCACCGCTTATCCTCAGTAGGGTCGCGGGGGTGGTAGAGCCCATCCCAGCCATCTTCGGGCAGTGGGCAGGGGACACCCTGAACTGCTTACCAGCCAGTTGCAGGGCACACAGTAACGGACAACATATTCTATTGCCGAGTTAATCCCCTAATATGGATAGATATGTATAGGACTTGCGACTGTCCTGGCACCGTTGCGTGAGACTACCAGATCAAGTAACCGTAAGTGATGTGTAAAACCTGTAAATAGCCTTACTTTTCTACTTAAAGCTCAAATGAACACTAGATATTTATGTAGAACACTTGAATTTTACATCCATTTTTAGCCTTGTGTTATACTTTAAACACAGTAAATTAGTCATAGAAAATAAAACTATTGCAGCAAGGGCAACACACCCCTTGCCTGGCTTCATCAGACATTTTTTTTTAACCTTGCAAGCGGGCAACACAGTGCCATTGGTAGAAGCAAATACAGCCACGTTGTGTTTTATGGTAATGCATGTATTCGACACACAGAAGAAACTCACCGTAGTTTTTTTGCAAGTTGCATCCACTTTCCTTTAAGCTTCAGTTCAAGAGCAGTGACAATTTACTCTCTGAAAGAAATATCCATATCAAACTTTTACATTGAAAATATTAAGGTGGGGGCCTCATATTATCAACCTGAGTGCTTTAAATGGCCCCCAGGCCACGTGTTTGAGACCTCATAATGTGGAGTTAAAAACAACGATAATTTGGGTAAACAATTTAATTGTATTACTTTATATCACTTGTTTCAGCATCTTTTAGTTCTTTCCCCACTTGCAGTAAATTCAGTTTTGATTATACGTAGCAGTGTATTTTACATTTTTTCCCCATAAAAAAATTGTGATATGGTTTATACAATTTAAATGATTAAAAAAACATAAAACACGGGGAAAACATACAAACGATTCCGGATGATCGTTCATAAGTTGAATTTGTTCGTAAGTTGCTTCAGTGCTATATTTTGTATGGAATTTACCTTCAACATGGTGAAAAGTGGCTGAAAAAAAGGAATCCAGCGATTTTCTCAACCGCATCAAGCTTTCATATTCCACTTTCATTTCAAATGAAATGGCTCGCCTCTTCTTTAAATTTTACACCAACCATATTGAATGGATGCATGAGATATTAAACGATAGAAATGTCAAAGTTCTTAGCGCGCCAGAGATACAGTATAGAATGTTTACACACGAACTAAGAAGAGGAAGCTGATTTCTTCTTCGGGTGGATGCTGAGTGACTTCTCACAGCGCTACATGTCGGTAGCTGCGGAAAGAAGCACTACAGTAATGTCTTGTACTCGGAAAAAGGTGCACACAATACCAAATCTAACTGACAGCAATGTTTGGATATTTTTCGACATCCCGAAAAAAATTATCCTATCTACCATTTTTCGTAAATCAAATGATCGTAAGTAGGGGAGCGTCTGTTCGTTGACAGGTATGATGATTTGTAATAAAGGTAAAGTCAAAACCATTCTATTCTGAAAACCAAATTTAGTATAAAATGTGTTTTCTCACATGACTCCTAAATGCCCCAATAAAAGTGATTGGTTTAGTTTGCTGGCCAGATTACAATGGATTATTGCCTACTAAATTGTGAGCCAGTTTTGTTGAGAGGCCTGGCCAAGGAAGTCAGACTTTTTCTTGTAAGAGTTGAATAAAAAAAAAAGGAAAGCTTGTATGCAAGGTAATTGTTTTAAACCCTTGACATTGTTTTGGTAGTGTATAACAATGTGAAATTATGGTTATTTTGATTACTCAATGTGTTCAATGTTCATGCATGACTTCCTGCTGGCCAGGGTTGGATAAAGTTATTTTAACTGAATTAGTTTCAATTACTTTTGGATTACTCCAATATCAAATATGCTAATAAAAGACAAAATAAACTAAATATGAATGAAATTACTAAAATGTTGTGCAGGCTTGGGGAGTAACGGAATACATGGAACGGCAAAAATGTTGTTGGCAAGCTGTTTGGATTTATTTTCATTTTGTTTCTGTCGCATTTTATGTTAGTTTTGCCAGAGATCAAAGAGACGAAAGCCAGGAGAGAAAGCTTACCACGTGTTGTGAGTCATAATTGTATTCATATTTAGTTTCTTTTGTCTTTTATTAGCATATTTGGTATTGGGGTAATCCAAAAGTAATTGAAAGTAATCCAGTTAAAGTAACCCTACCCAACCCTGCTGCTGGCTGCACCATTGTGTTCCCACTTTAGCAATCTCATTCGTGTACTGTATAAACTTATGATCATCAACCATACCGAATGCTTTTGCAAAGTCCCCTTTGTACAGCAGACTAGGGAATAAAATCGAAACCCTTTTCCTTTTAATGCAGCTAAACATAACACAGTTATCCTAAAGAGATGTTTCTGAAGTTTTAAGAAGTATGAATGCAAAGCAGCATTAATATGACAAACATGCTGTTAATATATATATCACAGAATAGAGATTGAATGGGATATAAAATGTTTCTGTGTTCACAAAGTGAAGATCAGAATAACCTGTAGGAGATGATAGCACATCGACAAATAGCGTGTTTTAAGGTGTTGTACATACCTGTCACCCAAAGTGACACAATTAGCAAAAGTCACCCTAAAATTATAAAGTTCTTGGTGTATTTTTTTGACTGAAAAAATAAGGTCCAACCTTTGAGGGACATGGTTTATTATTTTGTCCCTCCTAGTGGTAAAACCTTGTTCATTAAAAGAACACTGTTTTTGAATAAAACAAAAATACACTAACTATCTTATCAAGTTAATTTAAATTTTTGTCACACAAACAATCTATATAAATACAGCACTTTTAGCAAACCCCAAGTTTGTCCATGTGTTTGGTGGGCATGTGCAAGTAGGTGTTTAATGAAAAAAAAAACATATGTAAATGAATCACAATGTCTCTTTATTGTGTAGTCCAACCGAAAACATGTGCTAAAAAGCACAAGGAAGACTACAAACTGCGGAGACTCAAAGGTACCATAAAGATGGCAGACAAATATTCCATCTCCCTCTAGGTCAGGCTCATGTTAGGTCAAATAAATCCAAATGTAGCTTTTTATATGATAATTCATGTATTTTTACAATATTTTTAAATTTATATTATTTTTGGACCACTAGGAGGCACTGAATAATACACACTGTCCCTTTAAGTGAATCCTGAGCAGATCATAGATTTATTGATTTTACCATCAATTGTTAATGTTTTTCAATATCTTATTTTGTGTAAAAAAACACATTTGAGAACAGTGGAATGTGTTTTATCTTATTTCTTTTGTTTGTGGAAAATCTGATTTTGCTCAACCTCACCCAGACCTGAACTCTGGGGGCCCACAATTCAATGGAGCTTGAGAGCCCTGTTTTAAGCAGTACGTACCGTAAATACGGGTTTCACAAATTTGTAATCGCATCCCTCCAAATAAAGTTCTTAGGCTCCGATCAGGTTCTACAGTTTGCTCCGGCAGTGCCTCCCACTAGGTAGGGTTCGTTTTTAGATCTTATTTGGTTTAGAAATTAAAGAAAAATGTGGTTGAGAACAGTAGAATGTTTTAATCGTATGTTTTGATTTTTGTGAAAAACCTGATTTGGCCCAACCTCACACAGACCTTAGAACTGGGGGACCACAAGTCAATTGAGTTTGAGACAGCAGTTTTAAACCGTAAGTACTCCTATGAGTTGCAAAAATTTGTAATCGCATCCTTCCAAAGAAACTTCTCAGGCTCGGAATCCGACGAGGCACTGCAGTTGGCTGCACCAGTGCCTCCTACTGGTGCGCAACTCAATCATCATCCCTCTCATGAGAACCATTTGCTTGGATAAATATTGGTTTTGCATTGGCCCTTGTAATGGCGCAGTGTGCAGGCGGCATGGCCCCTAAGTGACGCTGTCTGTCACGCTGATGGCGGGCCGGCGGGGGAGTCGACAGCGCATTGTTGAGTCTCTCCAACGCTCATTTGAATTCGCTCGTCCCCAATCACGCCTCAACACACTCAGCTACTGCACACTTCCGCACTTCACTTACACACACTACTCCCACTACCTGTTTGGGCGCTGGTTCTCTCATTTGCATTAAATAAGATGGAAATGGAGCCCTTATTTATGCCAACAGAAATGGAGTGTGTTATTAAGGGTACTATTGTGCAAAAGAGACTATGGCCGTAAGCATACATTACGGGGGCTATTTCTGGAGTGGCTCGAGTCACACAGAGGCTAATGCTTTACCGGTCCATGATGACTTCAGTCTAGGCACCAACACTCTAGGGTACTTGTTTAAGGCCGTTTTATATGCGCTTGTGTGTTTATTTGCCGTCTATCATCCGGTGCATTATGCTTGTGTTAATTGTTGTGTAAATGCCGCCCTTATCAGCTTGGCTGCGGTTAAAGCAGAGGATAAAGTTAATCAAAACCGTGGCTAGGTGTTTTCTTTTCATGTGTCTTTGAGTATCACATTTACCATATTTCTTTGTGTATAAAGCACACTCTTGTGTAATGCTATCCTCCAATCTTTGATCAGAAATTGGTACACAATTTTATTTCACTTTTTCTCAGCTCAAACTTTGCGTTTATACTATCCACTGGACCAAGGACTGTGTAGATGACATACGGCAGTAGACTTTATTTCATTATCAAACTATTTTTAGTCACGGCACCTGAGACGATTGTTAGTTATGTTGTGCGGTTCATATTACAATAACAATAAATCCTATTCTAGTATTTTATCCTATTTTAGCATTGTAATTGACAGATTTATTGTAATTGTAACGTGAATGCACAATAAACCTTTTGTCCCTGGTACCGAATAAAAAATGTGTTATAATGAGATAAAATGAGATATGCTATCTACATCTCTGATGATCCAGTGGTTAAAGTTCAGTGCTCTCACTGTGACCCAGGTTAAAAGACCGTTACAATCAATAATATGTGACAATACGGAAAAATCTCATGTATGATGCATACACAAGCTTTGAGTTATTTGAACAAATGAACAAATAGTTAGACAGCCTTTTGCAATGTATGTCCCTAAGTGTTAAGGTAAAGGCAGTAGTGTACAAATGTCAGCAGTTTAAGTCAGTGTTTTTCAACCAATGTGCCGGGGCACTTCAGTGTGCTGCGAAACTATCTAGTGTGCCGCAGGAAATTGCCCAATATATCTTTGCAAAAACGTGCACCATTGTTCGGTATCTTAAGTTTCTTCCTGAGATCAGTCGAGTAACTAACATTCATCCATATCAGTAGACCGCAAGAGTTTACTATTTTTGTCTTTTGTATATTAACAATATCAGACCCATGCATAATCTGCACCACTTATCCTCAGTAGGGCTGCAGGGGTGCTTGAGCCCATCCCAGCCATCTTTTAGGGCAGTGGGAAGGGGACACCCTGAATTGGTTGCCAGCCAGTCGCAGGGCACCAGACAACTTAACCACTCATTCACACCCAGGTACAGTTCGGACAGGGCAATCAATCCGACATCTTTGGAAAGGGAACCTTGGAAAATGAGGAACCGGAATGCCTGGAGAAAACCCACGCAGGCACAGGGAGAACATGCAAACTCAGCACAGGAAGTCTGGTAACTGGATTTGAACCCATGATCTCGGAACTGTGCTGGTGACGTGCTGACCACTCAGCTGCCGTGTCGCCTTCTCATCAGATAGTGCAGAGAAATATATTTAATAAGTTATTTAGTTTGGAGGAGCTGTTTACGATTGCTAAAAAATAAAAAATGAATCAAATACATTTAAATGTTTGCACATAATTTTGCTGATCTAATTTCTTGTTATTTCACCCATTAAAAATGAAAGAAAAAAAACTTTTGTTCCACTGGCAGATCATTTAGCTCATTTTAAGTATTATTTTTGTTATTATTATAGAAAAATAAGGTAAAAACGGTGAACCGTGAAAAATATAGTAACATCCTAAATTCAAGTAAAAATATTAACCAAGATGAATAACCTCCTGAACCGCGATGACCACAAATGATAAAACCAACTTTATACCGTCCATTTAGAAAACATACTATTGTAAGCTTTAAAAAAAGAAACATAGATAAACAAATAAATAAATGAAACTAGTGCCGGGAATTCATTTTCAAACATTTTTGACGGTAAGATTTTAAAATCAAAAATGTGTCTTGGCTCCATAAAGGTTGGGGAACACTGGTTTAGGTTTAGGAATGTTTAGTGAAAAACCTGAGGGTTCCAACCCAAGAATAAGGGTAACTGAATTTGGCCAGCATAGCCACATTTAGAGCTACATTTTGAAACAAGTATAATGTCAACAAAATTGAATTGAGTACAAATCTTAAGATCTTTTAAGGCTGAATTGGTTTGAATATGATTGAAGCCACTTAGTAAACCCCTTTCTTCTTCCATGGAAACTGATTTTTATGTCAGATCTGCTTCACAGTGCATCTAACTTCTGAACTCTGTTAACGATCGTATAGCATTTGTCATGAGTACTGTTTGTTAGGGTAGCTTTTGTGTAAGCTTGTTTGTGAATGTGTGTGTTTGTAAGCATTCTACACACATACAATTGACATATGAATGCTAAAGAAATAAGAAAATACTGTGAGTGCAGACCTTAGAGCTGTTGGCAAAGCACACATCAAATAAGCTGCTATAAAGTCAGTATGATTCCATAACTTTTTCATTGAACCAAAGGTTAAACTGAGGGTAAACTCTATTGATTTCTCTCCAGGCTCAGTGGCAATATTTCTCTTCACTATACTGCAAAAGCTAAGACAAATCATTTGTTAGATGTACAAAGTATTTGGAAGAAAAAAAAAAACATAATCGTGCAAGTCAATGTGCAATGTGGGCTTCTCTTCACCCAACAACATATGATAAGTTAAATAAAAAGAAAGATACCAGATGAAAGAAGATAAAAATCTTCCATCAACCAATTTATTGTGACCGTAAATGCTTTAATAGGAATAAAACACAGTTCATGGTTCCCTAACCGCCTGGGTCATCGGGCAAGTACAGCCTGGTGGCGCCCATCCCTCTCCAGGTGCCAGACTGAAATACATTTATTTACATTGATTGTGTTGTTGTCATGGGTGGTGTCTGCGGGATGGGGGAAACTGCATTCACTTTATATCGTTCCTCGAGGATTAAAGGAGACTTCAGCGACCTGGCAATGACGATGATGATACTGAAAGAGAAGTGTAGCGTTTTTGATAAATAACTTCCACTGCTTTTTAATTCCGACGTATAGATTGAGGAGTCGATTTGTGGGTCAAAAAGTATGAATACCATGAGTACTTTGTAAATATTGAATAAAGTACTGTCACACCTCATGTTTTGCTCCTGTTATATATTATATAAATAATGTTTGCAAAAATATGAACTAATTTATTTTGAAGGGCATCATAAATGTTTTCAGACATCACCACAGTGTTTTACATCCAAAGCGCATGTGTCGTGGAAATGAGCAGCTTGCCCTTTTTTCGGTGCAGCCATTGAAAAATAAAAAGAATAAGCCGCAGTGTTTTCAAATGTGGCAAAAAAGTAACGGCTTTTAGTTTGGGATTTACAGTAATATATAGAAAATGAAAGACTTTTCCCTTAACTGTACATGACGGAGATGGATTCAATGTGAAAGAGTTAAATCAAACTGGGAAAATAGTAAGGGGTTTCATGATTGGACCATACTGATGTACATTCTACTTTCCACTCCCATGAGCCAATTGAGGACTTGATTTGTGGGTGAGAAAGTGTTTCTTTTAATCCCTTTTTGTTTCCGATTTGTATTATATAAACAATGTTGGCAAATATATGGACACATTTCTCACGAAAGGCGTCATAAATGTTTCCAGACGTCACAGCTGTGTTTTGTATTTGGACACATTGTCAGGACCAGAACGAAGACAGGACCCACTTACGTGCTTTTCTCTTAGTTTTATTAGGAAAAAGGGAAAGGATAGTATACACGATCCGTAGATCGGTGGTCGTGGGGAGCAGGTTACTCAGACGCGGAAGTGGTATTTCCGTGACGAGCGGTGGCAGCGTCGAGAGCGGGAAAAAACAGATCGTTGGGCGGGACGGAGGAGCAAAAACGTGGTCAAGTTCAGAAAATGGGTCGGAGCCGGGAATCAAACAGGAATCAGAACAGGAGAGAGTCAGCGTCGGGAGGCGTGCTTAGCGTAGCTGATGTTTGCAGACGGACAACCGGTGACAGGAAGACGGGGGTTTAAAAAGTGACAGGCAGCCAATCAGCGTCCGAGGCAGTTGGCACCAAAGGAGCAGAATCAGGTGCCCCGCATCAGTAATCATGACACACATGCGTTGTAAAAAAGAGCAGCTTGCCATTTTCCTCTGTGCTGCCACAAAAAAAGAATAACCCGCACCGTATTTATGGCTGCAGTTTTTGAAATGTAACAAAAGGTAGCAGTTTGTAGTCCGGGAATTTACAGTAAGTGAAAAATCTGTGGACATCGAAAAGAAGCCACCACATGTTGGTGTTTCTCGTCTTTGCCGGCATCTGGTGATGGATCGCAGCAGTTGCTGGTTTACCTAGCCTCATGATTTCCTGTGCGTGCATGTAACAAGTGGTGTTGGCAGGATTAATGGGCATGCGGCTTGCTGAACGGTTGTTTTGCTCTGTGAAGCAGTCCATCATGGCCCGGTGCCGAAGCCTCCCATGCACTCACTTACACAAAATGCTCACACGGACACACAACCAAAGTGCTCTTTGCAATTTAACCACCCGCACCTACTCTTAATTGTAAATGCTTAACCCTGTCCTTTTCAGCCCCATCCCTAATGCAAGACACATGCATTGAATGTCGACATCGCTCATTCTTTAAACCATGGGTCTGCAACCTTTTTCAAGCGTCAAACTACTTTTTGTTAGTAATTAGCACAAAGGGTACACAGTTTGATATGACTTTCTAAAATATCAACTTAGCAAGATGGCTAAACAGCTAAATTGTAGCTTGATAGTTAGCTAGAAAATAAACAGGTAAGCAACTAAAACGGAGCTAGATAGCAAGATAAAAGAGTAAAAATCAAACTAAATAGCCAGATAGAAAGTGAAGAAGACTCAGTGATTCTGATCTTGTCCTTCGAGAGTTTGTTGAATTTTCGCTGAAGATTTGTATACCTTTTCTGGGGCGTTGTCTAAGTCAACAGGAAACCACAACCTCAGTTTTCTGCAAGTCACTGTTTGCACATGTTTGTGCTACCAGCCAATTCTCAAAGTCTCTTTTTTTTTCTTGTGGTTTCTTGACATCAGTCTGAACTTTGTTTCTTCGATAAAATATATTGACATTAGTCTGAACCTGTAGCCTGCACTGAAAATATCCATTTTGTAATTCAAGCTTATATACTTCGTGTACAATAGGTCTACAAAATCTAAAAAATAAGCCAGATAACTAGCTAGAAAGGAGGTCGAAATTGAGCTTGATAATTGGTAAAAAAACAAAATGTTAGATAGATAGCATACAAAAAAAGGTAGCTAGATAGCTTGCTAAATGGCTAAAAATCGTTAGCTACAAAGCTAAAAAGGTAGCTGGATAGCTAGCTAAAAACATGCAAATTATTTGCTCATTAACTTTATAAAACCAATAAATTGGAATTTAGTTTGCTGTATTTCCTGTAAAAATATAAACTCAAAGATGAATAAAAAGATGAATGAATAGATATTTTTGTAAAGAAAGCCCATGAACTGAAATCAATAATTTCTAAAATAAGTTTATCATGTCATTACTATGTTGTTACTATATGATTACCAGGTTAGTGATTAAAAATAGTGTTAGATAGACCCAGTCAACCGCACCCTGTTGCCCGTGGGCTCCACGTTAATTGTATACTGCAGGGGTCAGGAGCCTACATGGCTCTTTTCATGAGTACATGGCCTCCAAATAAAGTTATACCCATGCAAATCTACCCTCCGCGTTCCAATTCTGTTAAGCTCAGAGTCTAGTGCATACATAGCTGACATAGTGCCAATATCTTGAACGGCTTGTCCCAGTAAATAAAGAGCATAGTTTCCACTACAATTTACAGTCATGGTGTAACACCAAAATATCCCATTTTGGCTAAACATAGTTAAAGAATCCTTTATATGGAAGATCATTTAAAAAATAGGTTCATGGTTGAGACACTTTATGACAAAAATGCACAGAAAACCTGTAAACTGTCAGAAGTGCCAGCAAGGACACAAGGCATTTTGATTGGGTAAGCGGTAGGATTGGGCATAGCTATGCATATAGCACATTTCTCTGAGCCCAGCGCCGTCTGTACCACAGGTAAAACATGTCAGTATCCTATTTTGCAGTATTTTGTGACATTTTTACAAAATAACTTTGCTTTCACCTTGTTTTGAACCCATTATTTGGTAAAAGAATGAGGGTCGAAAGAACCTTCAACAATCTTGAGTTATTGCGAGAAGGAGACAAGTTTAAAATTGTATATTTGTTGCTGTGGGATACAGGCTCTGGCATTATTCTTATTTCACAACTTTTATCAAATGACCTAACGTCACACAGTGAAATAAAATGCGCTGGAAAAAACATTATTTTGTCTAGAGATCGGGTTTGGCCGCTTTTGCTAAAAGTTGTCTTAAAATATATAGTATGGCTCCAGACTTAAAACTCTTTGAGGTAAAGAATGATGTACTGTTTTATTGATAACATTTTGTAACTCAAATGTCGTTACAACATGGTGCCTTAATCCGCTACTACTTTAAAGCAGATCATGAATTACTATGTCCTCTGATCTCTAACTATTTATCTTTTTCTCAGAATGTAACAAACAGCCATCAATCCGCCAGCAACACTGAAGAAGGGTGGGCGTTTTTATATTTATCTACAGAGAACAACCGAACACAGTAACTGTGGTGCCGTTTCATGTACTGAGTATGAGAATGGTGAATTTGTCCTCATGGAGATAATCTCCCCACTACATATATAAAATAAAATACTGAATCAGGGGTTCAGTTTATATCTGCATACTTGGTTATTTGTCACCAGTAGCCTATGGTAGGTAGCGTGTGGGTCAGGGAGCGTGGCTTATACATGAACAATTAAATCAATGAGGTCAACATGGACACGGAATTTTCTGGTGAAAGTGTGCTAAACTTTGGTCTTTTCACGTGTGAAATTAGTTTTGTACTCTACAATAGTGGAGAAGGAGATATTCGGGTGGTTTGAAGCCCAGAGACAAAATGGATATGGATTGTCTCGGCTAAGTGTTTGCAATCTTGAAAGTTTGCACAAGTTGGTGTACACATTTTCTTCTATTTATCATATTATGTCGTTTTAAGGTGTCGGCTTTAATGCGAGTAAACATGGAATTTGTAACTGGATAGTTACTTTCAGTGTATCGTGCTACTTTGAGTGTCAGTAACCTAGATGCGTAACACAATTACTTTTTAAATGAAGTAACTAGTGACTGTAACTATTTACTTTCTTTCAGTGACACTCCCAGCTTTGGACTTTTTTCCTTCATGTAATGAAATGAAATGATCTGCATTTATATAGCGCTTTTCAAGTCAATGACTTCCCAAAGTGCTTTACAATGTGCTCCACATTTCCCAATAGCGGCCGTGCAGCCATGTAAGGCGCTAACCTGCTTATTGGGGGTATTAGGGGTTCAGTGTCTTACCCAAGGACACTTCGACATGTAACACGGACGAGCCGGGATACAAACTGGCATCCCTTGATCCCAAGACGAGCGCTCTACCTCCTGAGCTACTGCCGCCCCTTCATGTCCAACATATTATGTATGAGTAGGTAAACTACCGGTACCTTTTTATGCCAGCAGGTTAAATGTACGAAAAAAGCGGCTCAGGTGACCATTTCATATTCACAGTACCGTAGATTATCACATACATATATATAAAAAGAATTGTCTTACTTGGGTACTTATGGGTGTCAGTAATCTGAGGAGTAACGGAATTACTATTCAAATGAACTAGAAACTATAGAAAAATAAACGTTTGCTCATGTCTGTGTGCATGTTGAATCTTTTTAAATTAGGTGAGTGTTGTTATATTTCATGTGATTTTTTTTATCATTTCACTGTTTATGTGCTTGTTTGTGGCGCTATGTGTTAGTGTGGTCCTAAAAGAGGCTGGTGGAAAAAAAAACAGAAGGGTAGAGCAGAAATCAAATCACTTAATTGCCGCATTTTTCATCTCCATCTTTTGTTGCAGGGAGGCCGGCGAGCGACTCTGGCTGTGATTCATGGAAGCGAGGGAGGCCTGCGAGCAGCGTCATCCCTCACCGGCACCCAGCCGCTCGGGTACCCGAAGCACCCACACAATTACAGTGATTAATACCAGTTGTTTTGCTTGTTTGTTTGTTTTTCTCCTTCTTTTACTTCACCGCCATCACAGTTTTACAGGAAACGGGGGCGGTGTTTAATGCAGTGCCGGGTTGTCAAAAATAAACTATTTTTCCATTTCTAGCTCATTTCTCCCTCATCTTTTTAACCTCCTGCAGTGCTTCTCAATTATTTTCTGTCACGCTCCCCCTCGGAAGAAGAAATCCTCTTGCAACCACCCAAGACTAACTACCGACCCTCCCCCCAAAGTAAAATTTGTCTATAAAAATCTTTAAATACACTGCTGTGGACTGCATAACACTGAATCCCGATTAACGTAAAAAAAATGAAAAAATAAAAAAGAAAGAAATATGAACTTACAACAAATAATAACTTTATTAACTGTAACAAAAAATAATATAAAGTGCTTCTGAAAAAAATAAAATAAAACTCCTTAACTATAAACATTCTTGACCGACCGCTTCAAAACATAGTTTGAAATATGAAATTACATTAAACCAATTAATAATAATGCATTCAAACGGATCACAAACATTAACTCAAGAGCACAACATTTAAAAAGATGCAAAACAAAAATAGCTAAAATTAGTATTACGGATTTTTTTTAATCATAGACAAAGTAAATGAATCAGCACATTTTGCAATACACAGGTTTTTGAAGCAGGACCAAGCAACTCTCTCTCCGCTCCTGCACAAGTAAATGATGCCGACAACGCTCGCTGGCTTACTGATGTGGTATCACAAAGCCGGATGATTATTGATAATATTCGGCAACAAGAACATAGGTTTGGAGTTCACATTAGCGAGGACCAAACAAAAAAAGACAAAGGTCGCCCTTGAATTAGGGGAGAGGCGCCACCAATACATTTGTCCTATGCATCAGCGCTTCAGGAGAGAATATCTTTTAACCATTTCTGTGCTGATCTGATTGATCAATACATGTTTAAGTCATCCCAGAGTAATGGTGGTGACAAAACAATTGGTGGTAACGTCCATTAAAAATCTTCGCCGTTTTTCGGCATATTTTCGCTGAAAAGAAAAACTCCAGCATCTAATCGGCGTGATTCGGGTATACTGTCTTTAAGTGCCATATTCATTTATTTGGCTAAATGCTGTCCGCTGCCAACAGTTTTATCATCGCAAGCAATACGGTCTTTCCTAATCTCCACCTCCGCAAGTAAGAGCTACGGTGTTCTAAATTAAATGTCCTCGTCTTAGCGCGCAAGAAGAGCCTTTTCTTTCTTTACCCTCTCTCTTCCCCTGTCTCATCATCCATCTAAAATATTTTTTATAGGGTCACTTGAAAGTTTGCTACACTTAGGCTCCACTATGCTGTATGCCTTGCACTGCATGTAGACGCAAGACTCGCCACTATTGAGCGCGCCACTACTCCCTACTGTTGTGGAGGTGCAATTGCACTTTAAAAACAAAACGTTATCCGAAGTCAGATGCGCCTGCCCCCACTTGACCAAGCATCGCACCCACCTATTTGACAACCACTGACCTAGTGGGACTCGAGCCCACAGAGAGTGGGAGGGAACGAATGCAGAGACCTGATCGGGTGGTGAGGGAGAATGAGATTTAGATAAAGATGAGATAAATATAGGGAGAAGAGGAAGGATATGTTCATAGGCGTTACTCGGAGATGAAGCGGACAGAAATGTAAGGAGGGAGTGAAGATGTTGAGAAAGCGCCGGAAACACAAAGGAGGAACAAGATGAGATTCTGAGAAATACGATATATAGTGAAGAGAGCTGTAAACAAGTGGATGGAGCTTGATAAGGGAAGAAGAATGTCGGCTGTCAGTCATACACGACTCCCCTACGCTCGATTTTACACATCGATATTCCTTTTTAATAGAAAGCACCCTATTGTGCGCTGTCGGAGTAGTGTGTGTGTATGGGAGACTCAAACTGATGTCAAATTGAATTTATGTCGCTTATTTTGACTTATGTTGTACATCAAAATGTAAAGGACCTGTACTTAAATGCCTTCAAGACAATATGTAGCACAATATGTCTGAATTATTAATACAGTCTGTCGTTTCTGTTTAGTTTTCTGTTTCCTGTTTCGACTGAAGGGCGGGGTAGTAAATAACTCAGAAAGCAAAATTTCCTGCTGTTGCTCCTTCACCTGATGAAACACTGGGTGGTTTAACCATTGTGGAGCACAGTGGGACTTTTTCTGAAATCAACACTGACAATGATCGCATTTCAAAGCGACTTGCAATTCAGTGACACCCCCACCAACAATTATTATCGTTCCTGACATCTAACAGTATTTCTTTTCTTTTTATACACTTGAGCTATTTCTCAACCATTCTACGTGCAACAAAATATCTGCTTTCGGTAGGCCCAGCGTCATAGTTTGATCTGATGTTTTTGCCCGTTCACTGCGAAAGATGTATTTTGTGAATCTTTACTTCAAAACAATATAACATTTAAGCACGTTTTTATTCATAGTTCCCACTTGAGTCTGACTATGTTTGTGATGTTTGTGGTGAGTAGGTTCTGACTTAATCGTTAAAATGAACACATTTTAACATATCGAGCACCAAACATGAATTTTTCAATTGTTTCTGAATAAATGTGTTGAGCTGAGAAAAGATCCCCTATCATCCCTGATCATAATTTGTCGAGTAGGCTACAAATGTAGGCTGAAGGAAAAAGCATCATATTGATAAATAAAGCTAATTATTTGGTATTGAAATGGTTTTACTGTTTGGGCCCAACCGAGAACGTATGTCTGGATACAAGTTTTCATTCGTTTTGCGCAAACAATTTAAAATAAATATTCAAATAAAAAATTCTTAGAATGATTTCATTTGATTGGATGATTGCATGTTTTAAATTGAATACAAATTTCAGTTACAAGTGATTTTTTTGGTTACAATGGTAGTGGAGCAACTCCACAAAGTATTTTACTACAATATTGAATTAAAGATAATGGCCCGAAAAGGAGAATGAGGAAAAGGGCCCGAATGCAGACACTTTTTTTCTCGTCAATATCCCTGGCACACAAAATTTAAAATATAATTTTATTTATTTTCATTGATACTAACGTCAGCACTGTTTGAAAAAAAGATTAGACTGCAGGTTTAACATAAAATAAAAAATTAAGGAGATAAAATAATGTTTTATAATAATAATAATAATAATAATAATAATAATAATAATAAAATTACTCCTCCTTGATCTGCTACCTTATCGTGGTGGAGGAGTTTGTGTGTCCCAATGATCCTAGGAGCTATGTTGTCGGGGGCTTTAAGCCCCTGGTAGGGTCACCCATGGCAAACAGGTCCTAGGTGAGTGGCCAGACAAAACGCAGATCAGAAGACCCCTAATGATGAGACAAAACTTTGGTCCTCGATTTCCCTCGCCCAGACGCGGGTTACCGGGGCCCCCTTCTGGAGCCAGGCCTGGAGGTGGGGTCCGCTGGCGAGCGCCTGGTGGCCGGACCCTTACCCACAGGGGCCGGCCGGGCACAGTCCGAAGGGACGACGTGGGACCCTCTTCCCATGGGCTCACCACCTGTAGGAGGGGCCAAAGGGGTCGGGTGCGCAGAGAGCTGGGTAGCAGCCAAGGGAGGGGTCCTTGGCGCGACGATCCCCGGCTACAGAAACTGGCTTTTGGGACATGGAACGTTACCTCTCTGGCAGGGAAGGAGCCCGAGTTGGTGCGTGAGGTTGAGAAATTCCGACTAGATATAGTCGGACTCACCTCTACGCACGGCTTGGGCTCTGGTACCAGTCCTCTCGAGAGGGGTTGGACTCTCTTCCACTCTGGAGTTGCCCGTGGTGAGAGGCGCAGAGCCGGTGTGGGCATATTAATTGCTCCACGGCTCGGCGCCTGTACGTTGGGGTTCACCCCGGTAGACGAGAGGGTAGCCTCCCTCCGCCTTCAGGTGGGGGGACGGGTCCTGACTGTTGTTTGTGCTTATGCACCAAATAGCAGTTTGGAGTACCCACCCTTCTTGGGGTCCTTAGAGGGTGCGCTTGAGAGCGCGCCCCCTGGGGACTCCCTCGTACTGCTGGGAGACTTCAACGCTCACGTGGGCAATGACAGTGAGACCTGGAGGGGCGTGATTGGGAAGAACGGCCCCCCTGACCTGAACCCGAGTGGTGTTTCGTTATTGGACTTCTGTGCTCGTCATGGTCTGTCCATAATGAACACCATGTTCAGACATAAGGGTGTCCATATGTGCGCTTGGCACCAGGACACCCTAGGCCGTAGTTCGATGATCGACTTTGTCATCGTTTCGTCGGACCTGCGGCCGCATGTTCTGGACACTCGGGTGAAGAGAGGGGCGGAGCTGTCAACTGATCACCACCTGGTGGTGAGTTGGCTGCGATGGTGGGGGAAGATGCCGGCCCGACCCGGCAGACCCAAGCGTGTTGTGAGGGTCTGTTGGGAACGGCTGGCAGAATATCCTGTCAGAAGAAGTTTCAATTCACACCTCCGGCAGAACTTCGCCCATGTCCCGAGGGAGGCGGGGGACATTGAGTCCGAGTGGACCATGTTCCGCGCCTCCATTGTCGAGGCGGCTGATCGGAGCTGTGGCCATAAGGTAGTCGGTGCCTGCCGCGGCGGCAACCCTCAGACCCGTTGGTGGTCACCGGCGGTGAGGGATGCCGTCAAGCTGAAGAAGGAGTCTTATCGGGCCTTTCTGGCCTGTGGGACTCTGGAAGCAGCCGGCATGTATTGGCTGGCCAAGCGGAATGCGGCTTTGGCGGTTGCCGAGGCAAAAACTCGGGCATGGGAGGAAATTGGCGAGGCCATGGAAGCCGACTTCCGAACGGCTTCGAGGAAATTCTGGTCCACCATCCGACGTCTTAGGGGGGGAAGCAGCGTGCCATCGACACTGTGTATAGTGCCGATGGGGCGCTGCTGACCTCGACCCAGGACGTTGTGAATCGGTGGGCGGAGTACTTCGAAGACCTCCTCAATCCCACCGGCACGTCTTCCTCTGGGGAAGCAGATCCTGAGGACTCTGGGTTGGGCTCTCGTATCACTGGGGTTGAAGTCACCGAGGTTGTCAAAAAACTCCTCGGTGGCAGGGCCCCGGGGTCGATGAGATCCGCCCGGACTTCATTAAGGCTCTGGATGTTGTGGGCGTGTCATGGTTGACGCGCCTCTGCAACATCGCGTGGACATCGGGGACAGTGCCTCTGGACTGGCAGACTGGGGTGGTGGTTCCCGTCTTTAAGAAGGGGGACCGGAGAGTGTGTTCCAACTACAGGGGAATCACACTTCTCAGCCTCCCTGGTAAGGTCTATTCAGGGGTACTGGAGAGGAGGGTCCGCCAGGAAGTCGAATCTCGGATTCAGGAGGAACAGTGTGGTTTTCGTCCTGGCCGTGGAACACTTGACCAGCTCTATACACTCTTCAGGGTCTTTGAGGGTGCATGGGAGTTTGCCTGTCCGGTCTACATGTGTTTTGTGGACTTGGAGAAGGCATTCGACCGTGTTCCTCGGGAGGCCCTGTGGGGGGTGCTTCGGGAGTATGGGGTACCGCACAGTCTTATCCGGGCTGTGCGGTCCCTGTATGCCCAGTGCCAGAGTCTGGTCCGCATTGCCGGCAGTAAGTCGGATTCGTTCCCGGTGAGGGTTGGGCTCCGCCAGGGCTGCCCTTTGTCACCGATTCTGTTCATAACTTTTATGGACAGAATTTCTAGGCGCAGCCTTGGCGGGGATGGAGTCCGGTTTGGGGGCCTCAGCATTGCGTCACTGCTTTTTGCAGATGACGTGGTGCTGTTGGCTTCCTCAGGCCGTGATCTTCAGCTCTCGCTGGAGCGATTCGCAGCCGAGTGTGAAGCGGCCGGGATGGGGATCAGCACCTCCAAGTCCGAGGCCATGGTTCTCAGTCGGAAAAGGGTGGTATGCTCCCTCCGGGTCGGGGAGGAGGTCTTGCCCCAAGTGGAGGAGTTCAAGTATCTTTGGGTCTTGTTCACGAGTGAGGGTAGGATGGAACGGGAGATCGACAGACGGGTCGGTGCAGCGTCTGCCGTCATTCGGACCCTGTACCGGTCTGTCGTGGTGAAGAGGGAGCTGAGCCAAAAGGTAGCGATTGTAAATCATGCTTTTGCATGTAGTTTTCTTTACATTTTACAGTCTTTTGGACAATATTTATCATTTTACAAATCCAATTCAAACGAGCAATGTTCCAAAAACTGATGAGTTTCACAGCAGTCATTCTGAACTAACAAATCTAACAAATCTTACCTTAGCAGTGATCAGCGGGAGAAAGCATTTATACAATTAATAATTCAATAATTTAGCAACAGTTTACATTAATGAGCGACTTAAAATTGAATGGCAGCCACAAATAAACTTCTAAAATAGTTATGACACTGCTGTTTTAATTTTAGGTCTTCTATTTCATCTTAGTAAACTAGTAACAAACTGACATGTTTTGGATTTTTAATGTATACATAAACAACATGCATTTGATTATTGCAAAAAATTCTTCTTGACTTTGTGAGGAATGTCTTTTTCAAAGTTAAAAAAAAAAGTTATCAGTATATAAAATGCTCTTATTAAAATTGTTAAACTTGTGATAAAAGCAAGATTAGAAAAAACTAACTGCCCCCAAAACTGAAATCACAAGTCAGCATTGTGACAACTATGCCCTCCCCAACTCATGTGAGCTCTAGGAGATGCTAATTTTGCTGTTTTTCCATTACATTTGCACAAAATAAGACAAATACTTGTCAAGACGCGTAAGGCCAATTCAGTATAGAGCTAGTGATTTGCAAAGTATTTTTGGGGCAAAAATGTCACATCAAATATTTCATATTTAGTAAGCCAGGGGAGTATGACATCAAAATCTGGGAAGCCTGTCATGATTTGCCCATTGCCCTCACCTGTGCCCGCTCGTTTGGCTCCAGCTGCTGCTCGGTTCCTGATTGGTTACACTCCTATTTAAACTCAACACTCTCATTCACTCCTGGTCAGTCTATCACAGAACCTCCGCACATGGAAGGCAAGCACTTTTTGACTCTGGCTCCCGTCCATCCCGTCCTTTCCTGTATCCTACTCGTCTGCCCCTGGTTCCAGATGGTCTCCGGATACCTGACTTGATTCCTTCCTCAAATACGCTCCGATCTCCCGTCCCAGCTGCCCGACTTGATTCTGCCCACTGACCACGCTCCGATCGCCCGTCCCGGCTGCTCATCTTGTTTCCGCCCTCCGACCACGCTCCGATCTCGTGGGATTCCCGTTTCTCCTGCCCAGCGATCGCCGATTCGCTGGCGTTTGTTTTCCCGCGCCTGACTTCTCTGCTTCCGCAATACAGCTCGGTGTGAAACGTTACATGTTTGGGTCTACCGTCTGTTCTGGTTCTAACACAGCCTGTTGTGCAAAAAACAACTACATCTAGGATTTACAGATTTGCACCTGTAAACGGCGACCTGACGGCAGGTAATCAAAGTACCTGCGAGCAGGGTGACTGGGATCGTCTATAATTTTTAGTGTCCGTTTTCTAGTTCGATCGATGTAGATAATTTGCAGGGACGGGAGGCCAGTACCTGTTATTTCCTCTGCCGTCCTAACTACTGATTCCATCTTTGAGAATTCTTTCTGATTGACGCGACCAAACCAAACTGTGATAGACCTAGTTAAAACGGATTCAATGATAGCACGATAAAAATTGACTAGAATGGATTGACGGACTCCGAATGATTTGAGTTGACGAAGGAAGTAGAGCCTTTGTCAACTCAACTCATTCGGAGTCCGAACTAGAAAATGGACACTAAAAATTTATAGACGATCCCAGTCACCCTGCTCGCAGGTACTTGGATTACCTGCTGTCAGGTCGCCGTCTTCGCTCCATTGCGAGCAAGATTTCACGTCCTAAAGAGCGTTTTTACCCTTCCGCTATCCGTATGTTCAACGGAAATTGATTTAGGTTAATATGTATAATATTATTATGCCAACGGCGTTCATCCGACCTATTCTACTTTATCCTTGTTATTTACATATTCTTTCTTTTTAAACTATTCTATACAATTACCTTGTATTATACACTACAATATATTTTTTACTCTATTCTTTTTATTCTTTTAAATCTATTATTTTATCATTATTGAGTGTTCGCGTGTCAAATGATTTCTTGTATATATCATGTTTATGGTTTATACTGGCTGAATAAATACATACAAAAAAAAAAACCTGCCAGTGGCATAACTGACAAAAAACAGGGAAAATATGTACTATTATTAACGTACAGCAGAATTTATTAAAAAAAAAAATGTAAATATATATATATATATATATATATATATATATATATATATACATATCTAGCAGTTGCGTTGTAATGCCCTTCTGTAAAAGTCAGGCAACAGAAAACCCATTTATTTATTGATATATTTAGCTTGAGGTTAATTTTACCGTTTTTAAGATCAAATTCATGGAGTATACTGGCAGAAAAAAGCCCCAAAGGCCCACACTCAAAAAGATTTAATGGATAAGGTAACCAAGAGGCAAATGGTTGAACTATTACTGTTTTTAGCACATTTTAACTCTGGGTACGGGTCGCCACCAACTCGCTAACATGAGGCGCGCTATCTCAAAGCTAACACAAGTAGAGGGTGAAATTTGAAAAAGACAGATATTTGAAAAACCATCAGTAGCTATCTTTAGGAGATGAAAGCGGTATTCTAACACGTTAAGCAGTAGTGTTGGTCAGTAGGATAACCTATTTCGTATGGTGATTGATTGGGATTCCTTGTGTTTCTTGTTTGGAGATATTTTATTACATGATTAGACAAATAGAACCTTACCTGGTTTACGTTCAATCCAATAGCTGCCATCACCTCCTAACTGTGAAGAGAGGCCATCTCGCATGTACTCTCGCACATGATTTCGCATGTGTCTTGTCATTACGTTTTCTTTTTTCCCTTTCCTTTGCTAATGAGACGCAGCTGTGTTGTAGCCATGATGCGAGCCAAGATTGGAGCGCATCGCTGTTTAGCAAATAGCTATCTTTATTGGTGTATTTTGTTGTGATTAATTGCTTGATCATGCAGTTCTGCAAATGTTCAATACGGTCTTTTGGAGATTAAAGAAATTAGTCATCAGTACCCGATTCAGAAGTGAGACCAGCGTACTGATTTTTTCATACAGTAAATCCGAATGATTTCAAAATGTGCTGCAGTATTTTATCAGGTCCACAAAATTGCCAAAGCCTTAACGTCATTTAAACAATTGCTGTGAATTCTGGACTAGATAGTTCACCTAATTCAAAGCCGCACGCTAACAATTAAAAAAATCCATTTTGTCTTTGTACAAACTTCACCGTATATAAATGTGCAGGCTTTTACATCCGTAAAGATGAATTACTTCACATCCATTTCGTACTTGTGCCCCTGCACACCTTACATCGTTTTCACCTGCGTCATTTTCAGTTTTGCTCTGAGTTGTCTATGTCACATTTTTTCAGATCATGTGACCATTCAAGAAAGAAGATATGTTTCTAGACGACAGCGAGAGGGCAAGCATACAATGGAGAACAGTGGTAGATTGCAACGCAGACATGTCTCTATGAGTCGTTTTCATTGTTGGTTGCTGTAGGAATGGACCAAATTACATTTACTTGTTATCGTTCCTCAAGGATGAAGCACATGTCAGCAATCTGCCATTGATTCCGATAATACGGAAAATAACAGTATCGTTTTTGATGGATAAGTTCTACTACTGTTCAATTCAGATAGATAAATTGAGGACTGAATAATTGGGTGAAAAATTTTGAATTTTAGGAGTATTTTTCAAATATTAATGATAAACTTCTGTCAAACCTTTTGTTCTGCTTATCTTATGTATTGTATGAATAATGTTGGCAAAAATATGCACTAATTTCTCTCAAAGGGGGTCATAAATATTTCTAGACATAAACGCAGGGTTTTGTAAGATTTGGCGATACTGGGAACTTTGGTACCAATCTGATCCATTGTAGTAACAATCAATACAGATCGGTTAGGAAAATTGTCACTTTAAATGTCACGATTATTGAATAATGAACCCTCCCCTCAAGGGTAAATGTACAATTACGATAAACACATCACAAATATTTTCCACACTAAAATGTTTCATATTTATTAAACAACTACATGCAAACTTTAACAGTATTAAAAATAAACCTAAATCATTTTATTACCACTGTTTCAGAACTAAATCCAAAACAGTCAACCTAAAAAGCAGCAATCTAACAAAATTATAAATACTGTATAACAATGTCAACTAGAGAACTAAAATACATTCCATTAATCGATATTCTGATACGATAGTGAGTGTGGCAAACAAAGTGGCAGTTGTCTCTCATTGACTCTGAGGACATAGTGACAATAGATTTACTGTTTTTTGTTCAGTAACGGCAACATGTTTATGTGAGTATATCAAGGGTACCAAAAGGCAGAACTAATGTGTCCGTGTTAGGAGTTGACTACAAGTCACGCCCATTCCAAGAGACAGTATGTTGGGAGATGCCAACGAGCTTGGATGTATGATTAAAGCAGTATGTAAAGATGCTCTCCTAAGCAAAACAAAGCTAAGAAGTGGACAGAAGATCCAAGAAGAGTAGGTGGATACTGTTTTTATGGGAAGTGTGTTGGAAAGTGGCCAGTCCCAGACATGGCGGCGGAAAGTGATACTGAACAGCTAACAAATCACCTTTAAATTGGACACAGGAGCGGATGTGACAGCAATTCCAGCTGAAGTTTACTCAAAGAAGAAGCATGGCTCGCTCACTATTGCAACAAAAAAGGTCAGTTAAATGTCACAATAAAACACAAGGAGCAGACAACTGAACAGCCAGTATTTGTTGTCCAAAAGTTACCCACCCCACTACATGGTCTGCCAGTGATAGAGGCACTGCAACTGGCTTACACAGTTGACTGACAATGGAAACAAG
This sequence comes from Urocampus carinirostris, assembly GCF_059441175.1. Taxonomy (NCBI): domain Eukaryota; kingdom Metazoa; phylum Chordata; class Actinopteri; order Syngnathiformes; family Syngnathidae; genus Urocampus; species Urocampus carinirostris. The sequence goes on from NC_142350.1 coordinate 37,959,959, forward strand.
AACCCCAAAGTGATAGAGCATGTGCCAGGGAAGATCATGATTTGAAAGGATACTATCCAGGGCCACATTCCGAGATATTCACAGACAGCAGAAGAAAGACAACTGGAGAAAGATAATATTGCCTATGTCAAATAGGTGGTGAAGAACCTATCTGAGTCAGAAGGAAGACTGGCTCAGATCCGAACGGCCCAGGATGCAGTTTCTGCAACACCAGAACTTCAGCTGTACTGGTAGTATTGACAGGACTTGTTACTTATAGAAGGAGAGGGTGTCAACACGTCACGCCTGTCCTTTTGCAACTCGAGATGCTGAGCAAAGTTCATGAAGGTCACCAGGGCAGTAAAAAGTGTATCACCACAGCATTACAATCCATATGGTGGCCATGACTTATGAAAGCAGATAAAGCTGAAGTGGAACACAGTGCAAAATGTGTCAAGAAGGCGGATAACTTCCTGGAACAACAGATGGCAACACCGTTGCTGGCCAGGCCATGGCAATGGTTTGGAGCTGATATGTTCCTGTGCAACTCAGCTTAGTACCTGGTGGACAGGACCTCATACCAGGATCAAACGTCTGGGTGAAGATCTCAGCACAACCTGAATTTGTCACAGAACCAGCCCAGACACCAAGATCCAACAATATCAAGATCAGGAAGAAACCGATCATCAGGGTCGTTCCAAAAACTCCAGGGAACATGATTAGAAGACCAGTAAGAATGAACGTGTCTTATTTAAATGTAGTTATTGATGTTATTAATTGTGTTTTAAAAGAAATGTGGATAATTAATTTAAAGTGAGAGATGTGGGAATATTGGGAGGAACCAATCGGAGGAAATAATGTGTCTGTGTTAGGAGTTGACAAGGGACATTGAAGGTAGCGCCCATCCCCAGAGACAGTACATTTTTTGGGGAATTTTTTTTGCCCTCTCATCTGCTTGGCAGACTGATGTAGCAGCAGGACACGAAGGGAGAGGTGCTAAAATTATGCCGGTCAGTCACACACTCAGCATAAACTTAAAGAGTAGCCGAGGGCACTGGGTGAGAGAGAGAAGGGCTGTCCTCTTTACGAATAGAAGAGAAACTTTGAGGGAATGGTTACAAAATAATTCAGGGTATTTGCATAATACATCATTGGATAAAGAATTCCATACATTTAAATGGACTGTTGAGGGAACCAACTGCTCTGACTACCTGCGAGGTTGCTTTTATAATTAATGCATGAATTATAAGTGTATAATACCACAATGTATATATACTTAGAGAGCAAGCAGTATCTATCTATACATGGATCACGATTTGGAGTTAATAAGGAAGACTTTAGTTCACCTGTGGCCTCAGGGCATACCATGATCAGTGTGTATTTGATGTGCACGGGTGCTTAGACTGGGGTTGGATTTTAAATATTAATCCCAAGGTCAAAGGGACAAAGCTTTTTGATATTCATCCAGGGTTCTGTGCCCTCTGCCTAGCGCCAAGGCACTCCCGGATTGCTGCTTTTCTCACTGGGTCATTATGTCTGCTTCACTTTCTTTATCTTACTGGGATGTGTTGGCACAATATTGAACCTGACTGCAGGCGGCGAGAGGCAAACAACCTGTGCACTCATTATAAGGTGGTAACGTGCAGAGTGGCGAAACCGCTGAAAATCATTTTCACCTGATTGTCACATGCAGCAGAGTCCCACCTACAAAAGGCGATGCTGGTCATATCACAGGATGTGTGCTGATGGAAAATTAAGGTGGAATCAAGCAAAGGAAGGCAAATCAGGTATACAATTAAATGAAAAAAGTGTTTTATTTAAACCCACTCAAAACATATTGAGCCTGGAAAAATACCATAAAGCTACAAAGAACAGAAAATAAAAGGGATATACCCGTAGTGTATATTAGAGTGATCTATTCAGTCACAACTGTAAAAGGTTTCAGATGACTTCACCATAACCCAAGGATTCCCATTACTACAATTTTGTCTGTCAGAAGCAAGCATCGTGTGTGGGTCAATTTAACGTCATCTATATGACACTAAGATAATATACCAAAGAAGAACCAGGACCACTGACCACACTCCGGATTGAAGCTTTTGTTTCATTCTTCGGACAGTGAAAACTGCAACGATACAATCCAGTGCATTGAGAACATGTCTGAAGATCTTCACAAGAATAAACTGCATACGCGTTGCATCTCCATGAATTAATACAAAAATAGAGTTTTTTTTTTTTCAACATCAACACGTTTAGCAACTTCCGACATTGCGTTGTCAAGCCTTCAATGTGCATAAAGACGGATTTGACATGCAACTGTCATGTAAGCCATATCGCAATTTCAAGCGCAGGAATCCACAAGTCGTATTTCATCCATTATCTGCGGGGGTGCTGGAGCCCATCCCAGCTATCTTCGGGCAGTGGGAAGAGGACACCCTGAACTAGTTGCCAGCCAGTCACAGGGCACATAGAGAGACAACAGACTCGCTCACTCTCACCTAGGGACAATTTGGACCAGCCAATTCACCTGACATGCATGTTTTTGGAATGTGGGAGGAAACCAGAGTGGCCGGAGGAAACCCACACAAGCACGGGGAGAACATGCAAACTCCGCACAGGCCTGAGATCTGATCAATGTCAAATACCTATATAGGTTTGTAATAACAACTCCCAGGTATTATTCTTACTTAAGCAAATTTAGATTGATATTTCATCATATCGGTATGTGACCTGGAAATTCAAACCACAGTTGCAATGGAAAAGATGGAATGCAATACAATTGCAATTTAGGACCACTCTAAAAGCTACCCAGGTTATATTTGAAAAATTTGAATTTGGGCCGTCATGTAAAAATGTTGTATAAAGGCCACACATTGGCCAAATATTTTCATTCTTGGTCGGATTTTCCAGCAGTGCAAATGTATCTAAACTCAAAATTAAACCACATATTGCATTTTTACCATAAAAAATGATAGCTCTTCATCAGGCATGTCCAACATGTCATGATTTTTTTAAATAGATACAAACTTAATGCTCTGTCCTGCCGCTAAAGGGCTGGTTTGAGTTTGCATAGCATGGTGAGTTGGTTCAGGTGTTAAACTGCAGTCACTGAACTGCTAAAATCAACTTTGTTTTTGTTTTGAAATGATCCCTTATAGAATAGAATAGAATAGAATATACCTTTATTGTCATTGTTACAAAATGGGTTAAACATATTGTGTCAATGAAATTGGGCGTGGCACTCCAGGTTCACATTTAACAGTGAGGATAAAAGAAAACAAAGAAGATAAAGGAACAAAGAAGATAAGGTTATAATTTACACAATATTTACACAAGAAATGTGGGCATGTAGGATGTTACATACAGTTTTGGGATCATATTAGTGCAATATGTGTGCAAAAATAGTCAACATTGTGCAACAATAGTCAACATTGTGCAAAGTGAGCATACAATTTTACATCTATATGAGGTAGTGTGTTTGCAACAGTTTCAGTTTTTTGTGTGGTGTGTGTTAAGGGTGGTAATGGCTCTGGGAAAGAAACTGTCTCTGAGTCTTTTTGTTTTGGTTTTGTGTGACCTGTAGCGTCTGCCGGAAGGCAGCAGGTCAAAGAGGTGGTGGCCGGGTTGAGAAAAGTACTTGATGATGTTTTCTGCTCTGCTGAGGTAGCGAGAGCAGGCAATGTCCTCCAGACTGGGTAGAGAGCAACCAACGATTCTCTGGGCTGTGATGATGACCCTCTGAATTGTTTTCCTGTCTGCTGCCGTGCACCCAGCATGCCACACCGTAATGCAGTATGTTAGATTGCTCCCCACTGTGGCGTTGTAAGAGGACACCAGCAGCTGCTGTTTCAGATGATTTTTTCCTGAACACTCTCAGGAAATGGAGTCGCTGCTGGGACTTCCCTACCACCGCTCTGGTGAACTGGAGAGCCTGAAGCAGCTGCACTCGCGTGCACCGCCATCTTGAATATATATATATATATATATATATATATATATATATATATATATATATATATATATATATATATATATATATATATATATATATATACATATATATATATATATACATATATATATATAGGCAGCACGGCGGAGCAGTGGTTAGCGCTTGTGCGGCACAGTTCATGTCATGGGAACCTCTTGCGTGGGTTCAAATCCAGCTCCAGACTTCCTGTGCGGAGTTTGTATGTTCTCCCCGTGCTTGCGTAGGTTTCTTCCGGGCACTCCGGTTTCCTCCCACATTCCAAAAACATGCACATCAGGTGAATTGGCCGGTCCAAATTGTCCCTAGGTGTGAATGAGCGAGTGAGTTGTCTGTCCTCGTGTGCCCTGCAATTGGCTGGCAACCAGTTCAGGGTGTTCCCTGCCCACTGCTCAGAGATGGCTGGGATGGGCTCCAGCCCCCCCCCCCGCGACCCTAATGAGGATAAGCGGTACGGCTGATGAGATGAGATGAGATATATATATATATATATATATATATATATATATATATATATATATATATATATATATAATTTGTAGAGTAGGTTACTAAACATGTACTAATGTTGAATGATTATGCAGAATACTGAAAAACAAAGTTGAAAACTTGGAGTTGACATTATTTTACTGATCTGACCAGCTTTAGAACCGAAAGTCTTGAGTTTGGCATCCCCGGTCTAAATAAACATCTGCAGGTACTTCCGAATCCTTGTTATTCTACAAAAAAGGTCATGTACATGAGAAGAGATGTATTTTACGAGTATAATGTGCTATAGTTTGAGTTTTTCTGCTTGAAGCTTTTTTAACACACCATATATGGCTATCAGCTACTGTAGGTAATTGCTACAGGCTTGGTGTTTGCCTTAAGTCCTCTCATCTGTCACTCCTACATCCTCAAGCACATTGCAATACAAATCACTGTCCCTTTCATTTTCACCAGTGAAGTTTGTCCATTTTCCTCGTCTCTCAATTCAAATATTTGTTTTGTCAGCCTGACCATGTCTGGACATGTATCTGTCATTGTGTTTTAAAAGACTAACTTCTGGGTTAGCCAATCAGTGTCAGTATAACATCCCATCTCTGATATTTGTGGCACTCGGCCTGCACATAATTACGCTATGAGCTCTGCGTAGTGCGAGTGTCGTGTAAGTGTGCGTCTTTTCATTTCGCACAAAAACATGTCATTTCCACTCTTGCTGTCCTTCCAGCAGACAGATATAATATTTAGTGCGACAAATCAGAGTGTGAGTTGAGAGGCGATGTTGGGTAGGTGTGATGGGGAGATGAGGCGAGGGAAGTTGTAGGACTGACAGTCTTAATAGTACAGGGGACGATTGTCCGGGAGGCAGTTGTCTGCTCTGGTAGATGATGTGTCTCAAGGAAAAATGTAGACAAAACAGAGATCAAAAATGTGTCAGGAAGATTGAAATTCTGTAGGATAGGTAGGCCTTTGTTGAATCTAATCTTTTTTTTGGGCTAGTTTATGACAAAAGTACTTTATATCCTCTATACCTACAAAGACTTTTATGATGTCATAAAACTGTTTAAAGTAACTGACACCACCAGTTACTTCTAAAAGATTCTACTTGCTGACCCCATCTTCTGGTTTGAATTATCATTGCAACCACCGTCAAGCTGCCTGTTTAGCGCGTGCATGAACATGTCTTTCTTAGACGCGCTAACTGTTTGGATTTATTTTTATTTTGTTTCTGTCGCATTTTATCTTAGTTTTGCCGGAGATCAAAAAGATCAAAGCCAGGAGAGAAAGCTTACCACGTGTTGTGAGTCATAATTTTATTCATATTTAGTTTATTTTGTCTTTTATTAGCATATTTGGTATTGGAGTAATCCAAAAGTAATTGAAAGTAATCCAGTTCAAGTAACCCTACCCAACCCTGTTAAACATTATCTCTCTTTTTTCATCCCCCCATCTCTTACTTTAATCATTGTATCCTGGAATAAATGAAAACAACCAGCACACGGGTAAGATCACTCTCCACAACTCTCCTCCCACAGTCTCCTTTTCTGCAGTGTAATACTGTACGTGGCCGGAAATCTGATGCTAAAAGAAAGATAAAAGCAAATAGGCACAGTGAAAAAAAAGGGCTCTTTAACTCAGTTGGGCATTTTTAACACATACTTAATAGAGAAAATATTTAATTTTTAACTTTTTAAGAGGGTGAATTTATTAAAGATTGTCAAAGAAGGCTGAATAGTAGGCCCTCACACATTTTCAGCTTACCAAAACCGGCCCGCTTTCTGAAAAGGTTTGACATCCATGTTCTAATAAGGTAAGAATACTCATGTTTCTATACAAAATGTCACCTAAGTGAGTACACACCTCCCATTTCTGCAACAATGTCATTATGAGGTTTAATAGAACATCACTGAAGAAACATCACTTTGACACAATCGAAAGCAGTCCGTCAAAAAAGTCCATGGGTTACTGGAAAAATATCTTCTAGTCTGATGAGTCAAATATTAGTTTATTTGGCTCAGATGGTGTGAAGCATGTGTGGCGGTAACCAGGTGAGGATTACAAACATGTTGGTCTCCTGCCTATAGTCATGCATGGTGTTGGGAATGTCATAGTTTGGGGCTGCATGAGTGCAACTGGAGTCCATTTCATTGAGAAAAACAAGAACTCAAGGATATACTGTTATATACTGGAGCAAGTAAAAAAACCCTCCCTCCAGAAACTGGGTGGCAGGGCAATGTTCCACCCTGTCAATGATACTTTAAAAATCTATAGAATAACTATAAACGACAAATAATTAGTAATGAAAAGAGAATTTTACTTGGGAAAAAAAATGTTTTTGATAGTCTCAGGGGTCGCACAGGGTAGGAGGTTCTTGCGGCCTAGCACACTTCAGTATTCTAACTTCTCCAGTGTCTGTGTTGAATGTGTTGAAATATGCACATTAAACTATGATCAAATACCAGCAGCTTCAGTTTAATCATCAACGTTGAAGTTGTCAAGTTAATAAGTATTGTTGTGGAAAATAGACTTGCATTTGTAGAATAGATCTGCATACATTTAGAAATGTAGAAAGACTTGCTTACAGTTGTGAGAGAATGTTGACATCATTTCGGGAACGTCCTTGGCAGCCTTAAAAGGGCATGGGACCTTCGAGGACTCTCTGAGCAAACTGAGGCGAACAACATGTCCTAATAAGGGTACGACAGCATCTTCCTTGTTGTTACGTGAGATCTCCGCCGCCTCTTGGGTTGTACTCAAATTGAAGCTATAAAAGCGTTGTTATGTCTGGAGTTCTCTGAGTTCTTTGGGATGACGCAATAAAGAGCTCCCCCTCATGACAAGGCCTCCGTGTACTTGATTAAATCACGTAAGAGAAGACTTAAAAGATTATCGAACCTGCATTTTCTCCAACAGTATTTAGGTAAATAATGTACAAGAAAAATATCAAATGCTCTTAGGAAATGTTCACAGACAAACATGCACCAGAGATACTCTAATATCCCCAGAATGGCAATCTACTAATGCCATCACTTTTAAACGGTAAGGTCAACTGACAACCAAAAACAATCATTTGAATGTGTCAGAGGGATACATTGCGATTTCACAGGTAAATAATGTATCAACAAAATGTGCTATGTCCAAAACTGTTTTTTTTTTTTTACATGATCTCAATTAAACAAAGTCAAAAGATAAACACAGAGAGTTTGAGACAAAACTTAACTGTTCAACAATGCTGCAAAATTTCTGGCATTATGTATGTCATAGATTCTTCTCATAAAGGTAATACAGGTTTGAACAGGGAAAATAGCACAATACATATTTCATACATGTAGTCATCAATTTGTTGTCAATAAATTGATGAAATTGGATGACTCCATGTAGGAGACCAGAAAAGGTCACGTAGCACATTAGTCACACAGGCTGAGAAAAGCACAGCATCATTTTTGGAAAAAGTTTAGCAAACAAACCGGTATCGGTCTAGTAATTGGACAAGCCTCATTCTGTCAGTGGAAACTGAACACTGTTCTATAAAAGGAAGTATATCAATTTTAGCCATATTTTCATTTTGTTTTGCCAACCACAAAAGCACCTCATGTCAATAAGTCCAAAGACCACAAGACCACAGCAGCACAGGGAAGAGCTACCAAAAAGGCTGATAGCAGAATATTGATCAAACGATGAAAAACAACCTACAACTTTAACCGCAGTCTTGCAACTCATTCAAAAAATATCAAAAGCTTTCTTCGAATGTCACTTGCACACTACTGCCAGAATATAGGCTATTTCACAATGGCGTCCATTATATTCTAAGATTAGAACACTACTCGTGGAGTACTTCATCTTCAGCCTCGAATTCTACCAGCATTCTCTTTACCTGAAACTCAACGAACCTACAAGAGGAAAAGTACCGTCCTTTCAACAAAATCAACCTAGCCATGCACTCGACTCCTGCACAAACGCCTATGACTGACTCAAAACCACAAAGCCCCCGGTCCCACATGCTGAGCATGGAACCCCAGTGCATGGATCGTCTTCTGTTCCATAGGTCACATCAGAGGTTGGCACACTGAAGTCCTGTTGACAGCTTGTTGTTTACAGTATGTGCAGCCAGCATGAGGTAGAAACAGCAGATCTGGGACCTGCTGGGAGGTGGATATCAGATTGGGTGTGTGCGCTGCAGGATTTTTGGAGGGGTAGCATGGGGTAGGAGGTTCATGGGGGCTGTAGCGCAGTAGTGATGGGGGGTTGATCCTGGCAGGAGGTCTGGTGGAGGTTGCATCGCACGGAGCCCCTGGTGTGCGGCCCAGCTTGCTTTGATGCTCACCGGTTCTGAGAGAAAGAGGCAACAGAGGGAGAGAGAGAAACGAAGACGAGAAATGAAAGTGAAAAAAGGTTACCTGTGGATCAGCCAACCTTCAGCACAGAAGGGGAGGAGGGGCAGTCTTGACTTTGATGCAAGTCCAGGTTGGATAAACCATTGAACACAGGAGGAGGCAATAGCATTCTTTATTCGCGGAGTTTTCAATGACATGACGATGGCTTTAGTTTCACTGCAGTTCCGACTTTTCAAGAGTCACTAATCTTTGAAATGACTGGAAAATGCGTATATATATAAATATATATACTGCGATTGGCTGGCAACCAGTTCAGGGTGTCCCCTGCCCACTGCCCGGAGATGGCTGGGATGGGCTCCAGCCCCCTCGCAACCCTAATAAGGATAAGCATACAGCTAATGAGATGAGATATATACATATATACAGTTTAGGGGGACGGCCCGATCTTGGTAGATTTGCAGTGGTCTGATACTCCTTCCATTTCAATATTGTTGCTTGTACAGTGCTCCTTGGGATGTTTAAAGCTTGGGAAATCTTTTTATATCCAAATCCAGCTTTAAACTTCTCCACAACAGTATCTCGGATCTGCCTTGTGTGTGTGTGTGTATATATATATATATATATATATATATATATATATATATATATATATATATATATATATATATATATATATATATATATATATATATATATATATATATATATATATATATATATATATATATATATATATATATATATATATATATATATATATATATACATATGTTTTTTTTTTACATGCAGTGACTTTTTATAACATTCTAACATAACCTATACATGGATTTCATGTTTGGCATGTAGGAGTCCTTCTGCCATAGCCTTGCAAGGTGAGCAATGGAATTTTGGCTTCCTTTTTATGAGTGTCTTACTCTGTGACTCTGTGTGTAGGTGTGAGTTTCACCAGTCACGTAACCCCTAACACCCACTGGGTCTGGCACTCTCCACAGAACATGCCAGCTCCCGCAATGCATCCATGGTTCAAAGCTCCACATCCCAGGAAACTTTGCAAGCAGCATCTCCTAAGAGAAAGTGACAAACTCCTCTGCTGAGACCCAACTCCGGCAGTGCACAAGCATGGCTCCCAAAGACTCTTACGAAAAATATCGCAGCCTGTTGGAAGCATGCTGCTTTGCATCCGTCAACGTGATGTTAAATGAAAGCTTCTTTTCCCCTGGTGCCTTTCTTTCTGACTTTACCAGAAGTTTCCTTCGAGGACCCGGTTTTGGTATTTTCTCCTTAGGATCAGATGTTAGATAGAAAAGATGAAAAAAGTCTCATATTATTAATAAGCCATTAAATATATTTTTCAGGGTATTCTTGAATGCCAGGTGTGTCAAATTAGATTAAAATTTATGTAGAATATGTAAATAAGCTTTGCTGTATTTGGACCTCTGTTTTCATAAAATGTATCAAAAAAATTGAGTAAATGATTGGCTCTTTTATTGGCACATGTAAGCGTCTTATGGTCGTCAGGTTTCCTAATATGTTAGCTCTCATGAAATTGGAAAAATGTAGGCGCACAAAAGACGGCCCAAACAACACACCACATCCCCTTGTACAAAAAAGTAAAATACTGTATTTTTTGGATTATTAGTCACACTTTTTTTAAAGGTGTGCTGTTTTTCCTCATCATTGTTGGTGAAATCTTTATAAAACTTGTCAAAATTTACCTGAGGAAATAGATCTTTAACCAGTAGCGAAAGCTGAACCTCTCTTGATACGATCTTCTGCACTGGCACTCAGGGGTGTGCTTGTTTACACAGAAGTAAGGCCAATTCGGACATTAAATGAAATTCAACTGAAGTTACATAATTACGACTAAATAAACGAATATATTATACATGAATAATGTATACAATCAGGAATCTAGGCAGTGACATATTTCAACACTACAACCTCATGCAAAATATAACACAGCTAAGTCTTTTAATTTGGGAACCCGTTGCTTGACATTTTCTGGTTTGTGCTTGCTTTTCCTACTAGCCGCTAAAGTAAGACACTTGGAAGCACAGCCTACTTTGGCATTGACACACTTTTGCTAGTCTGTCTTTCGTGTCATTCCCAATAAATCTTGCTCACTTTTTCAACATTTATCACATTCAGGGATTTTACAACATGTAGCTCTCCAACATGCTAATTTTCCCATTGAAACATATGTTTTAATTAGGATTGCAATTTATATAAAGTGGTGTCCTTCTGGGCTTTGGTAGTGTAACCCTTTGCAATGCAAACATTTTGGCTCAATCTACAAAACAGTGACTTCTAGTGGATTCTTATTACACACTGTCCCTTTTGGCACAGATGAGAAGAGTGCTGGTTTTTAGAGCAGAAAAAGACAATTACGAAGCAAAAGATAGAATTTAAGAAGACGCTAGGCTTTTGTGTAGAAGACACTAGGTTTGGACAAAGAATAAGATACAACTAGGTTTTAGTGTAGACAAAGACAACGGTTGTTTTTGCTTTGTAAAAAGAAGATACTTATTCTCTGGCATAGTCAAGTCAAGTCATTTTTATTTGTATAGCCCTAAATCACGAAGAGTCTCAAAGGGCTTCACAGATTATTACACTATATTACACAGACTATTTTTCAGAATATTATTATACATTCCCCTGCTCTAGAGCCGACAAAAAGAGTAGGTTATTCATATGCTATAGAGTAGAAGTGAGTTTTAAGTGAGACTTGATTCTAGACTTCGGGAGACCAGAGAGTAGTGCATCACAGTAATCGAGACGGGAGGTAACAAACGCATGAATTATAATTTCCGCATCCGACTGAGACAGTATGAAATGAAATGAAATGAAAATGATCTGCATTTATATAGCGCTTTTCAAGTCAATGACTTCCCAAAGCGCTTTACAGTGTGCTTCACATTTCCCAATAGCGGCCGTGATCTGTGCAGCCATGTAAGGCGCTAACCTGCTTATTGACAGTATAGAACAAAGTTTAGCAATGTTATGAAGATAGAAGAAAGCGGTTCTAGTCATTTTCTTTATGTTAGGTTTAAGTCCCCAACATTTTTAATAAAACGCTCTGAAATAAAAGAAGACATAGAGAATCGGTAATTGAGAATTGGTTATTTTATTAATCATTATAATGAGAGCGGCGGAGACCGGGCTGTTACAAATCTCCTCGCTCACTCTGAAGAAATCTCCGATCTCCCCCTTCTTTTTCCTGGACACCCCCCTTTCTTCCCCCAAGGCTCTTGGTGAAAAACAACTTGAGTTATTGCATATTCCAGGTCAAGGTGCACCCACTGGTATGTGAGACAGACTGCACAAAAAACAACCCATGGCCCTGAAGAACAGCCCACAAAATGAAAACTCTACAAAAAGGGCCAAGAACACTTATTACATATTAATGTCAACTGTAGGATAAATATATGTATATAATTCCCACACTTTACATGCGTTTCAAAAGATAGATCAGGGTCAAATATGACACCTAAATTTTTAACTGAGTCACTCTGTGTGATGTGACATTTGTCAATGTTCACAGCAGTTTTTGAGAATAAGTCACGGCATTTAGATGGACCAATGACCAACATTTCGGTCTTTTCAGAGTTAAGACGCAAGAAAATGAGTGACATCCACTCTTTTATCTCAATGAGGCAGGCCTTCAAATTTCCACAGTTTAGTGTGGCAGATTCCTCCAACGGAAGATATACTTGAGTGTCGTCTGCGTAGCAGTGGAAACTGATATTGTACTCGCGTACAATATCACCTAATGGAAGCATGTAAATGCTGAAAAGAAGGGGGCCAAGCACTGAACCCTGCGTTTCGCCATATTTAACACAGTGCGTCCTATCTGAGAGGTAGGATCTGAACCATGAGAGGACGGTTCCTGAGAGACCAATCCATTTTTCCAACCGTTCGAGTAGGAAATTGTGGTGCACTGTGTCAAAAGCAGCACTAAGATCCAGCAGCAGAGTGATGAAGCGCCAGAATCCATTGCCAGTAGGAGATCATTTGTTACCTTGATCAGAGCTGTCTCAGTAGAGTGGTTAGCCCTGAATCCTGATTGCATAGATTCAAAAAGGTTATTCTCGGATATGAAATCATTCAGCTGCTGTGCCACTACTTTTTCAAGTACTTTAGAAAGGAAAGGTAGGTTCGACACAGGTCTATAATTACATAAGATTTCTGGATCAAGGTTGGGTCGTTTCAGTGTGGGTTTAATAACGGCGGACTTAAAATCTGCTGGAACTACACCTGAGGAGAGTGATGTGTTTATAATATTTAGAACTGAAGGTCCAAGGACACCAAAAAGACTTTTAATAAGTGAACCTGGGAGCGGGTCGAACAGGCAAGTTGTTGGTTTGGCCGCATTCACCACCTGTTTGAGATCATCAAGTGACAGTTCACTAAAACTGGACAAATTCCCTGGACAGCCACCTTGTCGTGCATCTGTAGATTTCAGCCCTTTAATATGTGTGGTATTAATAACGTCTTTAGCAATTTCTTCCTGTATGCATTGAATCTTCTTAGTAAAGAAGACCATTAAGTCATGAGCAGAGTGTGTCGAACTATCTGCGATAGTCTGTTGCCTTGTAAGCGATGCTACAGTGTCAAAAAGGACTTTGGGATTGTTCTTTTGTGACGCAATCACCTTCGAAAGGTAGGCCGATTTTGCAGAGGCAAGGGCCGCTTTATACTTTAACAAGCTGTCACACCAGGTTTGATGGAAAACCTCAAGCTTGGTAGCGCGCCATTTTCTTTCCAATTTCCTGCATTCTTGTTTAAGGGTTCTAGTTTCATCAGTAAACCAAGGCGTGCGTCTGTTAGGACGTGATTTAGGCTTTATGGGCGCTATTGAATCCAGGACACTAGCCAGGGTAGTATTAAACTCATCATGAGTGAGTCAATAGAGCCATTGTATGAAGGAAAGGACGCAACTGCTCCAGGAAGGAGTTCAAAGAGCTCAGAAACTGTGCCAGAGCTTATATTGCGTCCGCCAAATCCTTCGGCTTTTTTAGCACTACATTTAGCTCGCACCTCAAATGTAACTAAATAATGATCCGAGATAACGGTAGTACACGGTAACATCATAATTTTTGATGTTAAAACTCCTCGAGTCAGAACCAAGTCTAGCGTGTTTCCATCTTTATGGGTTGGCAAATCAACCAGTTGATTAAAACCAGATGCATCAATTAGAGACCGAAACGCAACAGTAAGTGAACTGAGTGGGGAGCAATATGAATGTTAAAGTCCCCCATAATTATAATTTTGTCTGCATAGGTTACTAGTTCAGACAAAAGTTCAGCAAATTCGTCTAAGAAAGTTGTGTATGGCCCAGGTGCGCGATAGATAGTTATTACATAAATTGACAATAGAGAGGACCGCATCACAAGCGCCTCAAACGCCATCACTCATTTTTGGACGTCATGGTGGAATTACATATAGAAAAACATAATAGCACTACCTAAGCGCCTATGCTCATACATATTTTGTCTTACAAATATTTTGTCAAAATGTAAAATTAGTGGAGATGATATGCAATTTTTATGTCTTTGGATTGTTTTGATGCAAATGTAGCCAATATTAATCACTTTGAAGGAAAATCTGTCTGAACCCGAACAAACGGTAGACCTAAACGTTTTCACACCAAGCTTTATTTACAGAAGCGGGGCAGTCATGCACGGGAACCCAAACGCCAGCGATTCCGCGATCGCTGGGCTGAAGAAACGGGGCAGAGAAGTCAGGCGCGGGAAAACAGGACGCCAGGGGCAGATGAGCAGGATACAGCATGGATCGAGGTAAGATACAGGTGAGAACTGGATAGACGGGATCGATACTGGATACAAGATACACGAGCACGATACCGAACAGGACCGGACAGGTGGGATCGATACTGGATACGGAATTCACGAACAGGATACTGGACAGGATGGGACAGAGTCAAAATGCTTGCCTTGCAAGTGCAGAAGTTCTTTGACAGACTGACAAGGAGTGAAGTAGAGCACTGAGTTTAAATAGGAGGGGAGCCATCCAGGCAACGAGCAGCAGCTGGCGCCAAACGAGCGGGCGCAGATGAGGGCAATGGGTCATTGTGACAAAATCTGTGACAATAGAAAAACTAAATTGGTTATCTTTTGTGAGTGAATGCACTATAGAAATGGCCTGTCGCTGAATCTCTGTATTTTTGTTGTTTTCTGAAAAGGACAGTGTGTAATAATTACTGACTCTAATGGTACCAAAAAATTAATACTTTAAACAAAAACATGAGAAAAAAACACGTTGACTTGAATACTAGGGAAAATACATGAACTATCCAACCAATGTCACTTTTTATATAAAAAAAAAATCATAGGTCGAGAAATGTGTATTTCTTTTACACTCTGGAATCCCCACTGCAGTCGGCGCCATGTCTGTCCGCATCCTGCCGCCCAAGCTATGCCGTGTATCACAGGTCCATACCAGACAACACAGTGCCATACAGTGGTCAAATATTAAATATTGGGGCTCTAAACACATTGTTAAAAGTTTGTTCAACTCGCAAGTTCAAAAATGTTTACTTTTGTTTTGGTACACTCTCAATTTTTTGCCTACATGGAAAGAAGAAAATGTGTGTACCTAGTGAGTAGAATTGGGAAAATGAGAATAAATTAGTTAGTAACACAAACAAAATTACAATGTGTTTTCAGAAGTTAAACAATTTGAATTTTCCTCCAAAGCACTTCAATAATTTAATAACAGGATCTGTGCCTGAAATTCAGAACATCCAAAGGACATCTGATTTACAAAATCAAGTTTAAAGGGATTGTCCTTGGGGAAACAGGACTGCAACCCTGTCCAACTATTGAAGCTAATGCCCTCACATATAGCCTTGTTAGCTGATGAGGATGTGCCTTGTCCAGATGCAAGGGTTAATTATAGATCTTGTCAGAACTTGGACCGGGCTAGCTCAATAAGGGTTTGCTGTTATTGGCATGCCAACTTGTGTGTGTGTGCGTGGTTCTAAGTGTTTTTGTGTGACACTTGTGTATGCACACGTCTGCTGCTTGTCTTCAGGCATCGGCTTGGGTGTTGACCTAGGCCCACTTCTGCCTCGGCACACTATCCATATTGACACAGCTCAGACTCCAGGGAAGAAGGTGAGGGCAGAATGCCTCCAAATATTTCTAACATAGCTGGAAGGTTGCCTGTCTTGCCACCTTCCACTCAGAAAAAAACTCAATGCAGTGATAAACATGTGGATATTTTTTACGTGCACATGTCCATTATTATATCAAATTTGGGCAAACGAAGGGACATGAAGGATCAGAATATATTTTTATTATATTAAGTATAAAATATTACCATTAACCACCAACAATTTGTCACCAAATTTTAAACATCTTGGAGTTGTCGTATAATAAGAGTTATTAGAACAAGAAATCATGGCCAGGATGGATCAAAGCACAACCACAGTTGCCAGACGACAACCCATCTTGAGAGATACGAAAAATGCTTTGCAATCAAATATTAGACTCGCGCAAGCGCAGGTTGCTTCCATTTTGCTCTACACAAACTCTCACAACAAAGCTAGAAAGGAAACCCAGGCCACGGGGATGTGAAGCTACAGGAAAATATAGCCCATATGACAAACAAAACAGCGTGCAACACCGTCAAAGGGCAGATTAGATACGGATGCAGATTAGATATTAGATTCTAGTACAGACGCTGCCCGTTCGTAAGTCGGGCAGCGTCTGTACTAGAAAACGTTATTCCCAACACTGGTTGTGAACAGGGCTCAAGAGCATTCTTTCCAGAAGTGTGGATGGTCACTCCAGGACAAGTTAAGCCTTGATGTTGTTGTTGTCATCCTCTAAAAATGTCTTCTCCTCATCATTTCCAAATGATATATGGCCTCTCCAACATACAGTGCATCCGGAAAGTATTCACAGCGCTTCACTTTTTCCACATTTTGTTATGTTACAGCCTTATTCCAAATTGTATTAATTTAATCTCTTGTCTCAAAATTATACACAAAATACTCAATTATGACAATGTGAAAACGTTTTTTTTTTAAACTTTTTTTGAATTTATTAAAAATAGAAAACTAAGAAATCACATTTACATAAGTATTCACAGCCTTTGCCTAATACTTTGTTGATCCATCTTTGGCAGCAAATACAGCCTCAAGTCTTTTTGAATATGATCCCACAAGTTTAGCACACCTATCTTTAGGCAGTTTTGCCCATTCTTCTTTGCAATAAGTCTCAAGCTCAATCAGGTTGGATGGGAGACATTTGTGCACAGCCATTTTCAGATCTCTCCAGAGATGTTCGATCAGATTCAAGTCTGGACTCTGGCTGGGCCACTCCAGGACATTCACGGAGTGGTTCTGAAGCCAATCTTTTGAGATCTTGGCTGTGTGCTTTGGGTCGTTGTCCTGCTGAAAAATGAACCTTCGCCCCAGCCTGAGGTCAAGAGCGCTCTGGAGCAGGTTTTCATCCAGGATATCTCTATATATTGCTGCATTCATTTTTCCTTCTATCCTGACTAGTCTGCCAGTTCCTGCTGCTGAAAAACATCCCCACAGCATGATGCTGCCACCACCATGCTTCACTGTAGGGATGGTATTGGCCTGGTGATGAGCGGTGCTTGGTTTCTTCCAAACATGGCGCCTGGCATTCACACCAAAGAGTTTTATCTTTGTCTCATCAGACCAGAGAATTTTGTTTCTCATGGTCTGAGAGTCATTCAGGTGCTTTTTGGCAAATTCCAGACGGGCTTCCATGTTCCTTTTACTAAGGAGTGGCTTTCGTCTGGCCACTCTACCATACAGGCCTGATTGGTGGATTGTTGCAGAGATGGTTGTCTGTCTGGAAGGCTCTCCTCTCTCCACAGAGGAACGCTGGAGCTCTGACAGAGTGACCATCGGGTTCTTGGTCACCTCCCTGGCTAAGGCCCTTCTTCCTCGATCGCTCAGTTTAGAAGGCCGGCCAGCTCTAGGAAGAGTCCTGGTGGTTCCAAATGTCTTCCATTTACGAATAATGGAGGCCACTGTGCTCATTGGGACCTTCAAAGCAGCAGAAATGTTTCTGTATCCTTCCCCAGATTTGTGCCTCAAGACAATCCTGTCTCGCAGGTCTACAGACAGTTCTTTTGACTTCATGCTTGGTGTTTGTGATCTGACATGCACACTCAACTGTGGGACCTTATATAGACAGGTGTGTGCCTTTCCAAATCATGTCCAATCAACTGAATTTACAGCAGGTGGACTCCAATTAAGCTGTAGAAAGATCTCAAGGATGAGCAGTGGGAAAAAGATGCACCTCAGCTCAATTTTGAGCTTCATGGCAAAGGCTGTGAATACTTATGTAAATGTGATTTCTTAGTTTTCTATTTTTAATAAATTCAAAAAAAGTTTAAAAAAAAAACTTTTTCACATTGTCATAATGGAGTATTTTGTGTAGATTTTTGAGATAAGAGATTAAATTAATACAATTTGGAATGAGGCTGTAACATAACAAAATGTGAAAAAAATGAAGCACTGTGAATACTTTCCGGATGCACTGTAAGTACTGACACTTCAGCTGTTACCATAGTAACCAACGTGACAATGCCTAAGTTGATAGCTGGACACAATATTTTCAATCTGCTCACAGTAAATGCCTGTGAAGACATAGATCGGATTGCTCGTGGTTCTGCAAGGAAAGTCTTTTTTTTCTCTAACACAAACACCGGCTATTAAAAGAAATGAAAAGAAAGAAAAAGCCTTTTATTTCAACTTTCTTGTTATGTTTTTTTTTTTTCCCTGTGTGCCACCTCCACCCACCACCACCCACTTACCCACCTACGGAAACACACACCTGCTGGAACACACCGCACCCTCCGTTTCTGTTGACAGGCTAAATTGCACAAAAAAGCTTTTAAGGCAATTAGTGGATTGAGCTTGTGCCTTTCTTCCCTGTTCGCTGTGTTCATTAGCAGCTCCTCCAGTGTCTGATATTAGCAACACTCCAACCTGGCATTAACACCACTCACTGTTCACTCGTGGACGTGTGTGAGCGGCCGAGTTTGAATTCCTTGTGAATGTTACACATTTGCTTGCTTGAATTTTAAACGCAAATTAATTGTCATTGATACTGGAGATATTTGTGTCTTGTCAATGTTTTCATCAGTCTTCCATCCTCAGTAGCCTAGATGGTAGTGTGCCCACTTTGAGACTGGGAGGTCGCTGGTTCGCGCCTCGACCGAGACATACCTAATTGGTATAATGGCGGCGCCCTCTGGCTGCGGCTGCATCGACTCGCTACAACGGGTCAGATGTATCGACATTTCGTTCTGTGTACATTGTTACAAAGAATGACAATACAAAGGAAATTATTATTATTATAATTATTATTATTATCATATCACTAATAACAAAACACACGTGATAGAGCTCGGTTGAAGACAGTTTATTGTACAGACGCTGCCCTACTTACGAACAGAAGATTGTTCATAAGTTGAATTTGTTAGTAAGTTGCTTCAGTGCTATATTTTGTATGTTTAAGGCTTGTTTAAGTAACCTGTATTGTTTTGTACTAAAAAAAAACTTTTATAAAATAATATGCTCTATAAAGATAAATCAAGTTAAGTGTAACTTAATTTTGGAAGATAAGCTTCAAGAGGTCCTCCTCCATGTTAGAAAGTGGCTGAAAAAAAGCGATCCAATCATTATCTCAACCGCATCAAGTTTTCGTATTCCACTTTCTTTTCAAAAGAAACTTTCGCCTCTTCTTTACAATTTACACCAACCATGTTGGATGGATGTGCGAGATCTTAAACAATAAAAACGTCAAAGTTCTTAGCGCGCTAAAGATACTGTACATGTAGAATGTTTTCACACGAATGAGGAAGTAGAAATTTGATTTCTTCTTCGGGATGGGTGCTGAGTGACCTCTTACAGCGCTGCCACACGGCGGAAAGAAGCATGACAGTAATGTCCTCTACCCGGAAATAGGTTCACACGATACAAAATGTTCCTTAAAGCAATGTCCAGATACTTTTCGAGATCCCGAAAAAAATGATCGTATATAACATTTATCGTATGTTGAATGGTCGTAAGTAGGGACGTGTCTGTATAGTAATCGTTCGCTATAACGTGGTTCACCTTTTGCAGCATCGCTGCTCTACAGATTTTCATTGTGGATTGTGTTTTGTTTTCTATTTGGCTAAAGACTCCTTAAGAGAGAATGCAATGGTAAATATTTACAGGTACAGTATTTTGTACTTTTATTTGTCAAACAAATGCTGCAGACTGTAAAAAAGTGATTGTTGTTTGGTTTGAATATATAATTGGATGTTTATTTGACTTAAAACAAAATTTTACCTGATGATTTCGTCTATTGTGTTTTTTTGGAACATAACCCAAGTGATAAACAAGGTTTCTGTATTGGGAGGTCTTAATTGACTTGAAAAGTGCTATATAAATTCAGACCATTTACCATTTAATGATTTAATCTTGAACATTTGACGGACATTTTCCGTATGAGAATTCTGGTGACCTAAAATCATCGTCATCAAAGTATTTTGAATTGTAAATATAATTCCTATACAAATAAATGTTATATTTTACATTATGGTTCTATAGATGTCAGCTTTTTAGTGTTTGGTTCTGATTGCACTAATGTATTTTGGGGATTTAAGACCTCCTGGGTCACAATAGGCAAACACTACATAATTACATGAGAAAAAATAAAATTGATTTATCACACAATTTTAGAGTGGCAGCTAATTGATAGAAAAAGCCCATGCTGCCTGTAAGTTTATAGTTGAGTAGACACTCAAACAAGGCGAGAATACATCAATGAATTCTAAACTTGCGAGGAGGACAAGAGAGGACTGTACAAAAACACTCTGACATCCCAAATCCCAACCGGTTTTAAAAGCCCTCCCTAGAACTTTTTTTTTTTAATTCAATCTCGTAGGTTACAAACAAGAACTGCCCTAAGGGGTATGGGGTTAAAAGAACAGAAACTCTATTGGCCAATAGTGACAATGACACAAACTAGGGCTGCATGATTCTGGTAAAAAAAAAAACCTAAAGGCAATTTTTTAGACCTGTATTGCAATTCCAATTTTGACTTTACAAAAAAGTGCATTTCTGTGCTTGTTTTGTTTTGGGGAAAACTCAAAAATAGTGACATGCAAACTTACCTCAAGATGATGTCCTTAGAGACTGGTAGTATATGACTGTAACTAAACAATTCTAGATCTACAAATATAATTATGGTTGAATAAATAGTCTTCAATGTCATTATACAAAAGTACAACAAAATTGGAAGGCTACTCCTTTCAGTGTAAAAAAGGCTACTTGACTCCATGCTAGCGTGCAGTAAACATGACTTCTGCAAGGTCTTTGTGATGATTGAAATACAAATGTAGCAGTTTTCCACGAGTAGTAGCTCCAAGTCATCCATGTCATGGATAAGGGATCTGTTATTGGTGACTTGTCGCGTTCAATAGTGGTGGCTTAAGGGTTGTTAGCCTAGCTGTTAGCTTTTCCTTTCGACGCTGCCTCAGTCAATTCCCTGACATATATATATATATATATATATATATATATATATATATATATATATATATATATATATATATATATATATATATATATATATATATATATATATATATATATATATATATATATATATATATATATATATATATATATATATATATATTTATATATATATCCCATTATCTCATTAGCTACACCGCTTATCCTCAGTAGGGTCGCGGGGGTCCTGGAGCCCATCCCAGCAATCATCGGGCAATGGGCAGGGGACACCCTGAACTGGTTGTCAGCCAATCGCAGGGCACACAGGGACAGACAACTCACTCGCTCATTCACACCTAGGGGCAATTTTGACCGGCCAATTCACCTGAAATGCATGTTTTTGGAATGTGGGAGGAAACCGGAGTGCCCGGAAGAAACCAAGCAAACGGTGTTCTTTACTGTGCATATGACAATAAACACTTTGAATTGAATTTAGTTTAAAAATAGACTCATCACAGAAACATCAAGATCGTTCTAAAACAAGATACCGGGAAAATATAAATCCGCATAGCTCACCTAAGTTCTCCTACAGCCTTCACGTTCATTAATGATATGTAACCATGGTTTTCTTACAACCTTGAGTGTAGTAAATCCAGGAAAGTAAAATATTAAAAAATGTTTTCTCTATACCGTAGTGCAACCCAACCAACGTGTGATTCACATTCATCTTTTTGGCCAATTGCAGGCTTTGTTTTGCCCTTTTAGCCTATGCGAGCCTGTAAATGATAAAAAGGATCCGCCCCCTTTACCTCCGAATAACTTTAGCCAATAGTGACTGATTCAAATGATGATTAACACATTGGTTAGGAAATGAAACGGCGGTATATAAATCCCAGCATACACCGCGGACGACTTCGCCTTCGGGGGAAAATCTAGTCGGCGGCTGCTTGCTTTATTTGCAAGACTTTGCGACCTAATATTGATCCATATATAAGGCGCACTGTATTATAAGGCGCATGGTCAGCTTTTGAAAAAAATAAAGGCCTTATAGTGCGGAAAATACGGTATATATATATATATATATATATATATATATATATATATATATATATATATATATATATATATATATATATATATATATATATATATATATATATATATATATATGTTCTCTGGGAAGCGTATTTTGTTTTCATCTGCTCGATTAAACAATAAATCAATCGTTATAACTGGTAAAAGTCACAAAACTAACTTCCGGCATAGAACATGATGATTTGTTTCATCTTAGAAGAAACAATACTTGTATTCAGCATGCTCAAAGTACAACATCGCACTCCTCACACATAATTGCATGTCTGGGAAATTATATATTTTTTTTTCATGTACACGTCCTTCTACAGTGAACGTCAAAGGCAATAAAAGGCAGTCAGAAAAATAGGTTTTAACACATTTATTTTGAAAATGTTTATCATATGCTATGTGTGCATATGTATGTTTAAAATAGGTTCATTATGTGGAACACTCGAGCATCAATGGCTTTGAAGAGGGCAGAACTGTTGCTCGTACATTATTGATGAGTGACACACATTGCTGATACAATCACAAACATCAACATAGACATGTCGAAACGTGCATTCCACAAGCACGCATTTCAATACACACAGGCACTCACTCAAACACGTATCGATGCACGTATAAATAAAGTATGTATACTTGGCAATTATCCTTCCCTCCTCCCCAGAGTATTTAACAACAGTTGTTGGCATATTTAGAGTATCTGCTATATAGTTATCTCCCAATGTTTCTCGCTGCTGTCCATACAGGACTGCATTTGGAAGTACCTGCTACATTATTTAAGAGTGTGCGTGTCTGATCCTTGAACTTGCACGGGATCCAGATCATCATTAATGTCAAAATTAGGTCGGAACTAGAGTATGCTTTAAAACATGTATGTACAAGCACACATATCTGGTCGTGTTCCAATTATGATCATCTACGCAGGGATCGTTTAATTAGTAATAGCAGGGTTACTTCTTTCGCGTGAATCTGCTGGTTTAGTTACGGACGTGAGGTAAGCCTTTTTAATTCTCACTTTATTTTGCTTCATTTGCCTCCTTTCATTTTATGGTTAGAATTCTTAAAGTCAAGTATCGTTTATGTGTATGTCCCTTACTGACAAACTCAAAGGGCTCCTCAGACCACCATTACAACAATCTCCTGTTCTGAAATCTACACGAGGACATTGAAAAAAAAAAAAAACTCAGCATGAGAAAAACAAAAGTAGTTCTCTGGTGAAAAATGACAGTAGAATCTTTTCTTTTGGTCCTTGTGTTTACATTGGTCTTACACATACTTTTCTGTAGGCCTTGCAAAATATCAGTCAGAATAGCTTAAAATACCTAGCACTGTCAAGATCATTGGGTAAGTTCAGAAAATGGCTGACACTGAATAGTAAAATAAGTTTATTAATTAAAACATAAGATTCTTCATAATATCATGTTGTAAGGACAACCTCATGTTGCTGAGACTTGGATGGTGCAGAGACTTAGAGCCTGAATGCAGAATTGAGAAGGAAATTAAATGTTTTTGAGATTAAGTGTTTGAGGAGTATGTTAGGAGTGACAAGATTGGATAGATTGAGAAATTAAATTGTGAGAGGCAGAACTGGAGTTGTAGTGGAACTGAGCAAGTTTATGGATAAGAGAGTACTCGGTTGGTTTGGACACATGGAGAGGATGGATGAGGAGCGAATGTTAAAGAGGAGAGCAGAAGTAAATGGAAGGAGACCAAGAGGAAGGTCGCGATTTATGTGGATGGATGGAGTTATGAGTGTACTGCAGGAAAGATGTCTAAATATAGTGGAAGCTAGAGCTTTTATTGGTGATAGGAATGAGTGGTGAGGTGTTGTAAAAGGATAGTGGGATGTTTGGACGCGTTCTAAGGCATGGGCAGGGCACCATAGGGGTAAACCAGTGAAAGCTGTCCTGCCCTGCTGTTGAACAGAAGAGTGTGTTGTGTCACCCTGACCCGAGTTCCTTGTGTCCCGTTTCATCAGGAGGGACGAAAGCATGACCAACTTGGGTGCCGAGGTGCTTAACTTAACTGTTTGGGCATTTGGGTTTGCCATGGTCCAAAACATTATGTGTGTGTTTTTTGCTACTTTTTCCCTTTTTTAATTTGCTTTGTTTTTGCATGTGTTTGTCTTGCTGTCGGTCACCCCTCTCTAGGGATAGATAGATAGATAGATAGATAGATAGATAGATAGATAGATAGATAGATAGATAGATAGATAGATAGATAGATAGATAGATAGATAGATAGATAGATAGAGAGAGAAAGAGAGAGAGAGAGAGAGAGAGAGAGAGAGAGAGAGAGAGAGATAGATAGATAGATAGATAGATAGATAGATAGATAGATAGATAGATAGTCTGCATACATATTTTTGTGTTCTCAGAACATTAATTAGGGGTTAAATGCACCAGTTTTGATCCGTCTGGAAAAAAACCCGAACATCCAAGGCTATTTTTGTTTACTTCCTGATATTAAATGTATGTAATATTATATTTACTTTAATAGTTAGAATCCCCTCTAAAGTATTAAAGGATGTTCATAAGGGAAGTAAAAGCTGTTGTCTTTGCTAGCTATCAAAAAGCTTCAAGATCGTTGGCGATTTACGTATCAAAATAAATGTGACTCTCCAAAATGTTCTTGGGTTGTTTTTACACAGCATGTACATTATTTGGAGCTTCTCTGAATAACTTTTGAAATTTGTATAAATATGATTTTAAGATTTTCAATTTTGGGTCAATTAGGTGAACTTGGAATGGTCATGAACCCACGTGATGTGGTATTGAAGGAAAATACAAAAACACTGATTACTACCGCAAACAGTGGTCTTTTATTCAGATAGGGTTCGCCACATGGGAATTCTGGTAGCAAGGCCACACTCCAAGATGCAGGTGGGAGGTTAGCCTTCCAGAAAACCAAAATAGTCAGGGTAAGAGTTCAAGAATCAGTGTGTGATCAGGAAGTGCAGGCAAGAGTTTGGTACACATAAATAACAACAGTCTGAGACAAAATGCTTAGGGTGTGCCACAAGCACAATCATAGAGCCAAGGAGACAGAGTGTTTAAATAGTGACGAGGGAGAGTTGTAACGGGAGGGAAATTAAGGTAAGTGACCACAGCTTTAAGGAAGAAAATTTAACCTGGAAGTAAGTGACCAAATAAAGGTAAGAGAGGGAAAAGAAAGAGTAGAGAGAGACAGAGAGAGCTCGAGACGGAACCTAAAGAAAAACGGGAACCTGAGTGTAGGATTTTGGCAGGGATATGCCAAACCAGCAGCCGGAGTAATTGTTTAATTTGGGAAGTTAATTACAAACCAGATTTCAGACGTTCATTGACAAACCGAATTTGGTGCATGTCTAACCACCACAATAAACATCATTACATGCTGGCCATTGCTCTCACTTTGCTCCTGCATACTTTTGATAGTGTGTGAAATCTGTTGACTTCATAAACCTTTTTACCTTGCCTTATTGGGGAAATTGTGTTTTTTTTGAAGTTGCATCAATTGGACCTGCATCAATTAATTCTATATCTTAGCTCCACAAAAATGTTCCAAGGACAGCTGCAAATAACAATGTGTGATGTTTCTACGTCTTAAATTCTCCATTACTCGGAGATGTAAATATTTCCCTCCTACTGTATGTTTGGTCACTTATTCTGTCGTAATTATGAAGTTAGATTGAATATTTATAGTCCTATAAATACTCATCTTCATATTGTTTGTGATCATTTTAGCCTTTGTAATTTCCTCTGAGGAATCCATTAATAACAGCGATGTGTTCTCTGAAGCTGTATTCCATATCATGCAGTAATGTGTGTTTTTGACGACTCACACTTTCAAAGATAACTGGTTTAATTTAAGTATCTATTAAGGCTACTTTTTACATGCTAACCCATCCATCCATGCAGCCACCCATATATCCATTCATGCATCCGTCATTCCATACATGCATCCATCCATGCATCCATCCATGCATCTATCCATCCATCCATCCTTCTGCTTATCCTCATAAATGCTGCTGGACTGCTAGGAGGCCATCACATCAGTCTTTGAGCAGTAAAGTGAGTGGGTACACCCTATAATATTTCCCAAAAAAACCAACTAATCACAATCCACACATAATTTAATAATAAATAGTTTCATAAATAGTTATAAAAATAAAGAAAAGGAACAAACAACAATGCAACAAAAAATGTGTTCACAGAAAACATTTTTTTCTTAATTGGATTACAACAATATCTATGTTTTTTTGAAAGACTCAAATAATTCTACAATTTAAAGCATTATTAGATTTTTATTCCATAAAAGTGTCACTTTATCTCTATCTTTGCTTTATGCGGGCCTTAATTGGTTTTCCGCACCGCAATAAGCAAAAATCGTGTTGTTTTGGCAGACACTTGCTCAATTTATTGTCATTATTCAGATTCAGATTCAGATCTACTTTATTGTCATTCTAGTACACGTGTATACAGAACGAAATGTCGATGGATCTGACTCCCACAGTTTCCCTCAGTGTCCTTCAGTGTACAGATATAAATAAAGCTGTATTGTGTTATTTACCATAGTGCCGATAGTGCAAGAAGAGACGCTAACCAGATGTGCAGGATGGGCAGTCAGGTTAACAAGTCAGGTACACAGTACCATTATATTGTAAACAATAACACTGTAAGTAATAACACTGTAAGTAACAATAGTGCAGAGATCAAATGTGCAAGGAGTGGCAAGCTATAAAAAAACTGCCACTAGTGCAAAAGTCAAATTAGCAGCCGTTTAGATTTAAGTTAACTATATGTTAGATTGACCATTTAACAGTCTAATGGCCAGGGGGACTAGACTATTGCGGAGCCTGGTGGTCCTGCACCGCACACTGCAGTACCTCTTCCCAGAGGCTAGCAGAGTGAATAGTCCATGATGGGGGTGAGAGGGGTCAAAGTTGTAACTAAATTGGAGGACTTCTTCTTTCACTTCAAGGAAAATACATTAAAAAGGTAAAAATGTAAAAAAAAAAAAAAAAAAAAAAAAAAAAAATATATATATATATATATATAAATAATGATATGTAATATATAGTGCATTGTGGTCATGGGCGCTGTAGGTGGGAGTTGAGGCTGCTAAAAATAGAAAATAAAAGAATTATGTTGGAAATGAAAAAAATATTTGTGTTACTCTCAAAGTAATTGTCTGGTTACAATGCTGCATTTACTTACATAGAAGGCAACCCCTTAATTTGCTTTAAAATAGCCACATAATAAAATTGAAACAAGAAAAAGTGCACACCAACCTATGCAAGCCGTGAACCCTGTTGATTTTTCTTGGCCTGTACAGTTTTAAGAGCATGCAAACGAACAATTAGCTGAAACACTCCGTATCCATTTCGTCTCTGGGCTTTTTCACTCGTAGATCTTATTCTCCATTTCTGGGTACCGTCCAAGACATTTTCTTTTTGCCTCCAAGTGTGGTGTTTTGCAAAAATTATTTTACAAATAAATTCTGCCCTTGTATTTTCCCAGTTGATTTCCCGTTTTCTTCCTGTGTAATAGTGTTCCAGGGATGCGTTCCTTTGTCACGTGTCAGTCCCACTATTGACTGTGATTGATAACTGTAGTTAAAAACAATCACCCTGTTTGGGGCACACTTTGTATGTGTTGTATGTTTTCAGCATTTTGAGTAGAGTATTTTGAGAGGTTATTTGGGATTTAGGCTCCCTTATCTACCTGACAGACACCAGACTCAGAAGTGGCATAGCATCAGTTCAGAGACAGCTGCTCACCAAGTGCAGTCAGGGATAATTTTGTATCATCATACAATGGTTTTATTGTGGTCAAGTGTCAAACACGTATACCCTCGGCTCAAGTTTCGGATCAATATAAGATAGAGCTGCCATAGGAGCAGAAATATTGATTAATGAAGATGTGTAAACCTCATACTGTACTACTCCTCTACCCCAACACACCGTAGTTTCCCCTGTGGCTGTATTTTCATCACTTGTATAAATGTGGAGCCGCATTACAATAAAATGTCCACGGAGATTGGTCAAGAAATCTATGATTTTGTGGGGGAGCACTAGTTGGCTCGAGAAGTCTGCACCGCTGTGGCACAGAACGACAAACACAGTTTATTTTAACATTTCCTACCCAAATGGCTTATTTCATAAGCTTGATATCAGTGGTTCTCAACTGGTAAGACTTCAGAACCTAATTACAAACCCTGACCCAAATCCCCCAAAAATGTCCACTTCTCAAATATATTCACGTTTTTAAAAGAAAAAGCATAATGACCATCAAATCCAGAGTGACTTCAAGTAATTGTAATACCTTTAAAAGGACAATGCGTATTGTTGAGCGACTCCTGGTGAAAAAATAAAAAAACCTAATCGTCGGCCATTTTGCTGCTAACGGTACCTCAAAAAAAAAAAAAAAAAAAAAAAAAAAAAATCTTGTGGAAGGCATGGCAGAAAAATTAGTTTGTCCATAAATACGTATTAGATAATTCTAAACCATCTGTCAGTTTCTTTCCATTTTTGCTTCCAGACATATCTAAGGATTTAACAAATCCAACTTCAGCGATTACTTTTTGCCTGGGTCAGTAATCTACCCGGAAGCCTTCACCATCAGTTCTGCAGGCACTAGGGGATAACACCAGTGACGATAAAGCTTTTGGTTTCGCAATCAGATTCCTAGTTGGTGGGGCCAGGGCCTTCCAGCAGGCCTAGGTAGGTATCAGCGTTTCTTTTTTAGAAACAATGATTGGATAGGGGGCGGTGACGGAAGTAAAAGAACAAAGAGGTAAAGAAAAATATCCCCGTGTCCACTGCTTTTTTCAAACAGACAGCTTTAGCCCTAAATCAAATAAATACTTTGACAGAAACAAGGACAAGACAGGCTCGACATTCAGCATTAGGTTTGATGGCAATAGAAATTAACTCCTTGATGGGACAGAAAAGCACGGATAATCTATACAACAGAGTAATACAAATCTTCTTGAAGAAAGAAAAGAGGATGGATTTTGTGCATAAATAACAATGTTTTTGGGTGAATAAAACATGGCTATTTTCCTAAATACATTAATTTTGCAACTTCATGAGGTTATTATTGATGCTTTTTTTTACTGTATGTGTCGCAGCTTTAGCTGCAGTAAATCTTTCATCGCCATAAAGTAGTTATTGGGGGTTGGATTGATTCAGACGTAGCATTACTGAAGGCCAAGCTGTAAAGTGCACGGCACGCCACTGCTTCTCAATGACGTTGACTTCTAAGCCAACCCTTACATTGTATGAATTCATATTGTGTATACATGTAAGTACAAGGTATCATACTCTAACAGGTTTACCCTCCAGATAAGAGACCAGCAAACCAGGACATTTTCATTCAATCGCCACTGGCACACTTGACAATTTGGTAGCTTAAAGCACTAGTAATCTAAAACCTGCTGTCATAGATTTGGTGCCCGTCTCTCAACAAAACACATTGCACGACATTGTCTAATGGTGATGGTAATTAATTCAATAAGAACAATATTAGTGATAGCCTAAGGTACTACCTCCATCTGATTTAATGATGGCATTATGAAATCTTTTATGAGGAGAACCCAGTGTCAGGAAACCATGTTCCCCCTCCTTGTATTTTGAGCAGATTATGTTGTGCTGTGATTGTTGGATGATACTTTACGCTTGACTTTAACCTATAATGCAATGTTCAGAGATGAGTCTACATTGCAGTGCTGACACTGGCCAATGTGGGGTGCGTGCCAAGATTATGTTTTGGCCAGGTCCCAAATTTGTAAAACTCCATAAGCTCTCAACTACGATTGTACCCTTACATCTTTTCAAAAATATGAATTAAGATTTTCAGGATTGTAGAGTTCCCTTGAATCCTTATCTCTGCTTAAACTGCGACTATGTATCAACATTTGCAATACAGTATTCAAAGAAGTGAAGACACCTTCTAGGTACTCGTTCACAATTTGGTCATTTGGAAGCTGTGTGGTGTCATGCATCCATGGTGCACACAATTAAAATTGAAACACAAGAAAGCTGCTGTTGAATTATATACTCATTGAGAAGGATTTGCTCCGTTGGTCACTTTTCAGCAATTGTGTTTCAATATGTAATGTATAAAACAGACTAAATGCTATTATCCTGATAGCATTGACATGGGCTGCTCTGTTGACTATAAATTTTGCTACACTAACAAAGTAAGTTTTGCTTAAAAATGTTTATGTTTTTTGTTGATGTAGTTCTTCTCGTTGTGTGTTAACCTTTACTCCAACTCAGGTTTCACCAAACAGCTTCTAGAACATGCAAAATGACACACAGTGGGTAGGAAAATGATACAGTGAATAATCAACACAGCCAAGATTTGCTGCCCACCTGGAGGACCTTTGTGAGGTTTCAAGCACGAGCAGAGGGTGCCAGGAGAATAAAACATGGTTAGGCATACCTGGCACTCATTAAATAGCTGCATTTAAGAACAACACGGACAGATCCCCAGCGTCAGATGATTTGCGTTTCTAGCCGTTCCGTGCCATCTCTCCAAACCATCCATGCCTAAGCTAACAACATTATAAAGGATTCCTCTTACCCCAGCCACCATCACTTTCAGGGCTATCAAACTCTGAGACAGTTTCTTCCACGGGGCCATAACGCAACAAGCAAAAGACACAGAAGTTCCCTACTGCCTAGCACGGCAGCGCAGTGGTTAGCGCGGGTGCGGCACTGTTCGGAGGTCATGAGATCGAACCATCCTGTGTGGAGCATGCACTCTTGTTTCCTCCCACATACAAAAAACATGCATGTCAGGTGAATTGGCTGGTCGAAATTGTCCCTAGTTGTGAATGAATGAGTGAGTTGTCTGTCTCTGTGTGCCCTGCGCCTGGCTGGCAACCAGTTCAAGATGTCCCCTGCCTACTGCCCGAGGATAGCTGAGCTGGGCTCCACGACCCCTGCGACCTTATTATTAATGTTGAAAAATTGAAATTTGAAATCAACTCTTCCGAAAAAGTAGTGTTAATAATAATTAATTTTATTTTTATTTGATGTACCAATAAAGTAATGATTCATTTGATAATAATTATGAATAAAAGAGAGAAAATAAGGCCTTGATGTTGTTCCGCCTCTGGCATGCGGCACTTTAGACATTGGCCTTTGTGCTGTTCTGCATCACTCAGCAAGCCTCGATTACTCATGCAAGTCACACACGTACCCATAGAGTGCAATCACCACCTGAGTATCACCCTGACACAAGCTACTACTGCTTAAAGGACCACCTCTCTGTTTTGTCATGCGGTGAAGGAACATCCAGAAAATACAAATAAAAATTTATATTGCCTTTGTCTATTATATTCATCCCCGAGTGTTATTGAAAATAACAGAATCACACTTCATGTTTTGGAAATCCCATGTTTGATATTTTTCACACGAAGTTGTGACACTATGTTTGCAATGTAACACAACAAGAAACCTTGTGGATTGTAGTGCACATGAGTGATGGGAATTCTTGCTATTTTTGTGTAACCGGCTCTATCCACTCGGCTCACTAAAAAGAGCTGGCTTTTTCAGGTGTCAAACGGCTCTTCACATTGTTTTTTTTTCATTTGATCCATATATTACCAACTATTATGTTACACTATGCACAGAATGGCAAACAGGAAAGAGAAAGCAAAAAATACAAAAATAAGAAATAAACATAGGAAGAAAATAAGTTAAAAAGGAGGAATAAAATGCAAGGAAATAAATAAAACGCTCAGAAAAAAACGAACCAAAAATGAAAAGGAAAAAAAAACAAGAGAAAACAAAAAGAAAAAGCAAGAAACAAGCAAAGAAAAAAGCTAGGAGAAAGACAGGTTTTTGGAGGTCCCTGGAGGACTGGAGTGTTGTATTACTAATAATATTGTTGTCTATGTATATAGCGCAGCCCTTCTCTCCCTCAGTGACTCTAGTTTATGTTTTGGTAGTGACTAAAAAGGCACACTTTTAGCACCTGTCCCTACCTGGCCTAATACTGCATCCTGCCTGCCAGGCAGATAAAAAGGCCGAATCTATGCGCCAATCGATTCCAGAAGCTCAAACGTTGTCACTTTGGCCAATTTTGTTGATCATAATCATTACTATTTCAAGGAGACGGGTTCAATTATTTGATGATCATGAAAGTTCTAAGTAAAAGAGTCCGTATCTGATCGTTGTTGATCGATACTACCCGTATTTACTTGATACCAGAAATCGTCCACCCTAGTCACTACTGCATATCAGTGTGCTCACCATACAAGCGAGGAAGCCAAATCATTTTTATCACAGAGGGTATCGCTTTCTCATTGTCTTTGTATCCAAACAAAAGTCAACATTGCGGTGGATATTTAAGACCCCAGTCATCTCTCTTTGTCTTTGCTCTTTTCACCGCCTGGCTATCTCTCACTGCTTCTTTCTGTCACCAGTCCCTCTAAACTAGGGTGTCATGACCGGTCCCCGGTTACTATGGTAACAGTCTCAGCGGTATGACAAAAAAGTGTCCATGGCACTGATGGTTATGAGCTCACTTGTAATGGTTTATTTGTGTGTCTGTACTCAGGAGTGGAAGTTGCCAAGTGGTAGTGGAATGTCTATTTCTGCAAAATGGAAGTGCGCGTTCACACTTTTGTACACGGGCGTGATGCGTTGTTGCCACATGCAGATGTTTTCTGCCCTCTGTGCCGCCTGCCAGCTGCTCCGCCCCCAGAAAACATGCAAGTGAGCACAAACACAAAAAAAAAAACTGCTCGTAATTGAGAGACCTCCAACACTTTGGTATTCAACAGAGGCGTGATGATATACACAAACCCGTGAGTCTGTGTGTAAGAGTGTATGATTGACAGCTCTGGTGGTGGAGGTATCGGATACACATTCTTAGACTGTTGAAAAAAATGGAATCATTGTAAAACTGCTCAAGTCAGGCGAATGGCCCTAAAGCCGGATAAAGACCTACATGTATTTGCTTATTCAAGTAGAAACCAACCCAAATAACTTTTCTCTGCCCTGTATTGTAAATTTTGAATTTTGAGGTTTTGAATGATATTATTTTGTTGGTGGAATAGGAATCAAGCAGCAAAAATTAGCCAATTGTATCCAACATTGCCAATCTCAAGTCTCAGGTAAGTACCAGTTGTGTTTCTGGAGGACTGAAGCAATTGAGATCATGTTCCAACCCTAGCCCATACTTTAGTTTTTATTTCATGCGCCTTATAGTTTAGAGTGTCCTTTATATGATAACAATACAATAAAAATTATGTCTAAGGGGTGCAACTATTTTATAATCGAGTTTGCCTTACAGTGCCGAAAATATTATAATTTAAAAAGTAATTCAAAACAAAAGTGAGGCGAGCTGTGCAAAGCTTTCTTTTCCTTTGAAGTAGTCTGAGTATGAGAAGGTAGAAAATGAACAACGCTGTCAAAGTTGGAGGTTTGCCAGCTTTCACCACTGATGTTTGCATGCTACTCTTTTGCTAACTACATTATATGGAGTTCTGCAATTTTAATTTGTATGCGTATTCTTTAGTCTTCGAAGTCGATTGGCATGCACTACACAATGTCTAGTTTACCATTATTATAAATGAGAATTTCCCTGCGGGGATGAATAAAGTATCTATTTATCTATATATCCCATCTCATCTCATTAGCCGTACCGCTTATCCTCATTAGGGTCGCGGGGGGGCTGGAGCCCATCCCAGCCATCTTCGGGCAGTGGGCAGGGGACACCCTGAACTGGTTGCCAGCCAGTCGCAGGGCACACGGGGACAAACAACTCATTCGCTCATTCACACCTAGGGACAATTTGGACCGGCCAATTCACCTGAAATGCATGTTTTTTGGAATGTGGGAGGAAACCGGAGTGCCCGGAGGAAACCCACGCAAGCACCGGGAGAACATACAAACTCCGCACAGAAAGTCTGGAGCTGGATTTGAACCCACGACAGGTTCCCATGACATGAACTGTGCCGCACAAGCGCTAACCACTGCCCCGCCGTGCTGCCCTATCTATATATCCATCAATCTATTATTATGATTACATTATTGCAAATATGCAACTGTGACTTGATGTGTTAGACTGCACCGACTACCACATCATCATCATCAGTTACCTCCTCCTCTTTTCTTGTCATTATTTACTATTCTTTCCATTGAAAGCTACATTGAACTTATAAGGGAATTAGACTATTCAGTGTACCAACTACAAACTACAACTTTTAGCATAATCAGACACTTTACTCAAAGTCCAGAATGAACTTGTTTGCATTACAGTATTTGTAGTTTCTCAGCAGTTTTAAATGCCAATCTGTGGTAGGAATATTTTAATGTCTATACTGTATATATACTGCGTATATAACCTGTTATTCAAAAACCGTGTAAGCATGTAAGCTGTTCTGCCTCTCCTCTTACCCTGGTCTGTCAGTTACTTTCGTCTTCTCCCCGACACTCTACGACAAGACAGAACACAACGGCTAGTTAATAAGTCCCTAATTTACACTCTTCACGGAGTGTAGAAATTGTCACAGATAACCTGATTTATCAGTCGACAATTAGAATGTGGAGCAGGGGTATTACTGGCTTGGACATTAATGTGCACATTGCTTAATCCACGCCAGGGGATGAATGGATTTCCCTATGAATTTGTCAACAGTTTTTCTAATGTCAGTGTAATGAAACTATTATGAACAAAGCAGTGGGAAAGAACACCAAAGGGAGCCATTAAATATAGATTAAATTTAATATACATCATGTTTAATATATCAGAGATACTACAATACTTAGACTGTATAATTAAACTGTCCATCTATGCGCTACTCTTATCATCCTCTTTTTTTAAATACTGAAATCAATTAATTGCATTGCTCAAAATTATTTTCGTTGAAAAGTGACCCCAATATTATTACATGAAAATGATTTAAGAATTTCTTACAAAAACATGTATTAAAGTCTTTATATCAATGCAGTTCAATATTTCTCATCTCATCTCATCTCATCAGCCGTACCGCTTATCCTCATTAGGGTCGCGGGGGGGGCTGGAGCCCATCCCAGCCATCTCCGGGCAGTGGGCAGGGGACACCCTGAACTGGTTGCCAGCCAATCGCAG
Organism: Urocampus carinirostris; assembly: GCF_059441175.1. Taxonomy (NCBI): domain Eukaryota; kingdom Metazoa; phylum Chordata; class Actinopteri; order Syngnathiformes; family Syngnathidae; genus Urocampus; species Urocampus carinirostris. The sequence goes on from NC_142350.1 coordinate 37,995,428, forward strand.
GGCACACAGGGACAGACAACTCATTCGCTCATTCACACCTAGGGACAATTTGGACCGGCCAATTCACCTGAAATGCATGTTTTTGGAACGTGGGAGGAAACCGGAGTGCCCGGAGGAAACCCACGCAAGCACGGGGAGAACATACAAACTCCGCACAGGAAGTCTGGAGCTGGATTTGAACCCACGACAGGTTCCCATGACATGAACTGTGCCGCACAAATTTTAAGGAACAGTATCTATATGTTTACAAAGGTGTCTATGTAAGAATTAGTGTTGGAAATAACGCAGATATAAACAATGCCGTAAACACAAGTAAACCATAGTATACAGTTGCAATCATTAGGAGACACAACACACATGCTCAGTTTCAATGTAGGATAATGGGTAATGAAGATCTTTATGTCATTAAGCCCATAGCATCATATAGAGCAGGGGTGGCGAAGTTTGACACGACATTTTTAACTGTGAGAGTCAAAGAGCCACACCACGCACTGACCTGCCATGACAGACAGACACACACAAACACATCACAATTAAAAACATTATTTCCCATAACACACTTCTCTCCTTACAATACAACAAGTATTGTTCTTGTGTTGATTTCAAGGAAAGTTTCCACCCTCAATACACAGAAAAAAAACTAAACATGAAAGGAGGCAAAAAGCCACAGTATATAGAAAATATGATGAGGCAAAGAGCCACATTGTTATTGGCCAAGATCTAGAGCCACGTGATCGCCACCCCTGATATAGAGAGAGGGATTGCATATATCACTTCATATTCTTTTACTGTTGACTTTTGTTGTGAACAAAATAGTTAAAGTGCAGTTGCCTATTTCTCCTTGACCAGAGCCTCAAGTTGTGAGTTTGATTTATTTTTAACATAAACTTAAGTCTACCTGAGTCTGATGGCACAGGGATTTGCAGCATGGCTCCTTTAAGAAGGGAACATTTCCCTGGTGCCAGAAAAAAAAGAAACACCGTCTGCTTACTTTTAGCGATAAAAACTGCACTGACTTTGTCTTTGAATGTTTTTTGATTGAAATACAGAGCTTCAAAGTCAGGCGTCACACGTGAAGCACCAAAACATGTAGTGAAATGTGGGTGGTCAATAAATCATTTTAATCAAAACTTTATTGACCAATTGCATTAAAGAGCCAAATGTATTTGTATAAAATCTCGTGTCGCATTTTGGAGGACCACAAGTTTTGGATCATTATATTGGGTAAACGGATCAAGAACCTTTTTTAGTTAGTCTGAAAGGTGGCTACACACAACTTTGAGTGAATTATTCTTACTGGGTTTTGACAGTTCGATAATATTTAATCAAGAAACACACATTCTTAGATTAATGGTGTTTTCTTTTACTAACTAGCACTGTATGAACTTTAATAGATAGATAGATAGATAGATAGATAGATAGATAGATAGATAGATAGATAGATAGATAGATAGATAGATAGATAGATAGATAGATAGATAGATAGATAGATACTTTGTTCATCCCTGAAGGGAAATTCACATACAACAAAAAGATAAAACAAAACTAATACAATTAAAAAGAATAAAGAAAGATCAAAGTTGGAATCTTAACTGGCACCATTTAGATAGAAAACATTGGCTTGATAATTACGTTATTGTAACTTGATAGAATTCCTATTTAACTTCACACTAATACCAATTCCTTGCACCATGAGATGGACGGTGTTTTTGGTTCGATGAAGGTGAAGGCCGAGTCTGGATGTCCTCGGCAGTAAAGCCCTGAGGGACCCTCAAGCCTGGAGACCTGGTCTGGAAGAGAGACCACAGAATGCATTGTGTTGAAGCCGTGGATGGCTGAAGGCTTTTTTGAGGTTGCTGACTTGATCAGGCTTTGTCGCTGGCTCAGCAAGGTTCTCTGGTTGCTTGTTAAGCGGCCCCAGAGAACTCTTTTTGCCTCTTGTCAGGTCACTGTGCATAATTAAATTAATGCATAATATTCAATACTATGTTTTGACACTGCAAATTGTAATCCTGACCCACCATTGAAAGCGGTACACACTGCAGTGTTAAACACACATTACATTGTTGAACAGTTTACTTTTGCCATGTGAAAATACTTGGAGTGCAGTATTATATGTCTACCTAAGTAGTTGTCTGACTAGAGAGTGTGATTTCGAGTGAAACTCACTTCGTATTGTTTTGCAGCTGACTTTTGTTGTGAAAAAAATACTTGTGGTACAGTATCATATGTCTACTTGAGCAGTTGTCTTTTTATAGATTGTGATTTGGAGTGAAACTCACTTTTTATCGTTTTACAGTTGACATTTGTCATGACAAAATGCCTGAGTACAGTAGGCTATGTCTTCTTGACCAGCTGTCTCCAGTAGTGAGAGATATATTCAATTTCTTAAACACTCTTTATATTGTTAACTGCTTATTGTTATTTTATCAAATTGTTTTTGGTGCATACAAGTGTAGGATTTATCTGTTGCTGGTGAGATGCAATAAATATGACAAGATTCTATAACAAAACTACCTATGTGTTCTTCTTTATTTAACTGACTCAAATACTGCTCAAAAATTCCAAATTCTTTGACATACAGCAACTTATTTTCAAAGTAACGCAAATTGTTACTTTTCCCTAGTTGCTCTCTCTAGAGTAATTCTGTTACTAACGCAGTTAATCTTTGGAAGAAGGCCTGGAGATGGAGTAATGTGCCTAACACTAGTAACAATTACCGATATTCAAACGCATGTGAAGCAAATTTATGAAATTTCCAATAGTCACCTGCTGCAGTAGTGTTTTTCAACCTTTTTTGTGCCAAGGCACACATTTTTTCATCAAAATTCTTGAGGCACACTTAATTAGAAAAATTTAGAAAGAATATATGTCACCAATTACATGGTTTTGCCAAGCTTAAATGTAAGCACATGTTGCCTGACCTGACATTAAACTCGTTTTCAAAATGAGTGGTCACTGTTTTACTGTTATTTTCAACCCGTATTTCATGTTGTACAACACTTTTATTTAGTTTTTCTCGACAATTAACACAAATAATACTTAAACGACAAAAACTTACCGCCTGGTGGACAATTCTCCCTTCTACTATCTGCCTTCAGGTTTTTTTCAGTAAAATAAGGAAATCATTTTGTTCATTTTCGTTTTATATATATATATATATATATATATATATATATATATATATATATATATATATATATATATATATATATAGGTATATATTCCTTATTTGATTTGCTTTTTTATTATCTATTTGCAATATACCATCCATCGAAAATATTTAATTAATTCTTGGCACCAGTTTGTTTTATTTAAAGCTTAGATTGCCTTCATTAACGTAACATTTTTGTCATCACTTCAGGACTGTTTATTAATTTTGCTGAGTAACTTTGCTGTATTTTGGGATTTTACTAAAATTTGTAACCTGCTTCGGGATTTATTGTATTTTCATCCAGTTTTGTCCTAAAAAAACAACAACAACAAAAAAAAACAGTTAAATTGACCCAAAAAATATCTGCTAGACGAATCAATTTTTTTTAGGATAACAAGAAAATATTCTTTTATTCATTGATCTTGTTGTGCCATCTTAAACAATTTCATCAAACAGAATAAGTTATATAATATTTTACCAGGATACTTTCTTAGATAATCATTGTATAAAAAGAAATGAGAATGTCATGAACCTTGAAAACTTGAACCTCCCCTAACTGTAGTTAGTTGATAATAACGAAATTACGATAAACGGGGCCAAATATTTTAGGCATAAAAATATTCTGTTTTTTTTAAATAACAACAATCCAACATTTTTAATTTAAAAAAAATTGATTACAAGTAATTCATACCAAAAATTTAACAAATGTAACAACAATGACAATGAGACAAATACACCTTCCTTTCCACACTATTTTGAAAATAAAGTCAGGAATATAAATGAACACAATAGCATTGAATTATAATGATATACTTTATGTATTACCTTACAACCCACTTACAAAATTACACTTAGACGGTTAATGGATCCCTTAACCGCATGTGTTTGTAAGTTAGATAATGTTCCACATGTTTTTTTTTTATCAGGCTCTATGAGTATTCACACCAATTCTGGCTTTCCTGTCGCCTTACAGGATAATTATATCTTTTTTTGGTGCTTTGTCTATGATGTCTTGAACCTGGGCATAAAAGTCCTCAGTGTCTTCGTCATTGTGTTCTAAGGTTGGTGCATAGGCTCTCTGTTGGTTGATTTGTTGGATCCCTTAACCACTAGGGTCATCGGGGCACCATTTTTTGTGGTGTGTCTTGGGCAAGTACACCCTGGTAGTGACAGTTAAAATCAAAACACACTTTTAACAGTAAATTTTATCAGATCCAAGTTATCACTCAGTGTTGATAATATCAATATTTGGTCTGATCCACCCACTATTACTAATCACTGGAAAAAAACAAAGATACAGAACCCTGGCATCCTTTTCTGATAGCACACTGGTTGAAAAACATTGTGCTATACAATATTGTTGTATTTTTAGCAGTGCAAAAAAGTGACAGGGTCAAAGTTTTACTTGGGTGTAAACCTTTAAACTTGAACTCTATATCTGAAAGATCTCTGAGTCTCTCAATCCAGAGTTAAAACATTTTTGAAGCTCTAACTCCACAGTTTAAGCTTTAAATTTGCCTACACTCATTTTCAATAATTGACTCATTTGCCTGGCTGGTGCTTTAGCATGCAGATGAACTATTATTTAATAATTAGCTTAGTTTACGGCAAGGTAATTATAATGGTACATCCAGTACTCAATATCCTTTGGCACAGTGATATTAATATTAGAAGTGCTCTGAAAAACACAGCTGTTTTCCCTACTTTTGGTTGCCTTCGCCACATGCCAATCTGAGTTTGTGTCCTCGGCAGAAGCAGAGCTGGCCAATGGGCAGACGGGGCAGCAAAGCGTACTCGGGGATGCGAACAAGTGTAGCTTGAATACTAATGTGCCAATTTGGAAGTCAAACTCGACTCCATCTCTACACCTCCTGCTTGGTCCCTTCCCTCTCCTTGCCCTCCCATTCCCTCTACTTCTCTCCGATCCTCTCCTCCTCCATCATGTTTCCTCTGCCTTCTCACTTATGTTCCCTCTCCTTTTATTCTTTTTACCAAGGCTTTCTATTCCTTCTGCCCAGGAAAAAGACAGCTAATTACAAGTTACAAGTGTCCACTCCAGCATTTTTTAAAACCGGGCTATGGAGCTGATTAGCCAGACAGAAGTGCACGGCAAATAAATCTCCAGGAAACACGCCCTTCACAGTGCTTGCACACATTTTTCATTTTATGTTCACATATTGGAGCACAAATTAACCATGTACAAATTTCGTATTGAAACAGCATATGTGTTACATGCTTTATGTGGATCCTATAGGTGGTAGATGCTGTGTCTCGCCACATACTCAAATCAACATTTGGAGTTCCAGTAGATTTTTGAACAAAGGAACAAAAACTGAAAAGAACAGTTCTGTTGAGGACTTTTATTAAAATGAAACAAAAATAAAATATGAATAGAATAGTCTGACCTTGTCAACAGGAAAAGGTATTTCCCAAACAAACATCGACAGACTGGCTCAAAATATACATCTGAATTGAACAGTAGTGGAAGTTCAGAAAATATTCTGTTCTCTTTCCGTGTCATCAGTCATTGTCAGATCGCTGGAATTTCCTTTAATCCTCAAAAACGATAACAAACGAATTATATGATCAATTACCACGCAAATCACCAATTAAAACTACACAAAAAGCACATCTGTGTTGCAATCTGGCACTATTTTCCAAATTACAGTTGCCCTGGCGCTGTTGTCCTGAAAAAATAAGGCTCACATTTTAAGCGATGCAGCCCTCATCCGTGTTTTCTTTGGTGCTCATTTTCGTAATAGCTCCAGTAATATCCTATGGAATGGTCTCATGACCTAAAAATCCTTGACGAAAACAACTTGCAGTAAAGATGAAAAAAAAATTGGTTCTTACATTGTAACTAGGTGCGCTCTGTAGTCAAGAATGTATTGTCATCAGTTTTCAGTTATTTCAAACTGGAAAATTTTACTCGGGGTACGATCATTTCTAGATAAAAGTATGATCCAGGATTTGATCTCATATTTACCTGGTTATTTTTTTTCTACTCCCGGTAGGGATAAGGCCATAGGTTTGGGTGGAGTTGGGGCCCCCTTTCTCCAAAGAGCTGCTCAATTTCTCCGACGCAGCAAAGCAATGAGTCACCACCAGCCTAGGCCGGCCTCCGACACATCTTTGTGTCTGATTCGTGTGTGCGTTTGACCCCGAGGACGAGCGCGAATGCTGCGTGAGCATGGAGACAGCGTGCAGCTGCTTCCACCGAATGTTTCCACACATGCGGAGCGCCAACACACACTCGTGAACGCAATCGAGACTGGGTCAGCGAGGTTCAAAGCATTTGTATTCACAAAAGGTTTTGCATTGGCTTCACCACCTACAGTTCTGCATTCTTTCTGTGGGATGCGGATTACTACTTTTTTTGCACTTTGAAGAACTTGTAATGATTCATGATAGAGAAATCAGCAATTCACATATTTTTGGTCCATCACTTTTTGTTCTATGGTTTTCTCCAACCAAAATCGAATAATTAAATGTAGTTAACAGTATTTTAAGACCAATCAAAATTCTGATGATATATTAGAATAGTACACATCCAAAACAAGGAGCAAAGATATCGACAAAATTTTACCTTGCATGGAAAACAGGAGAGGACTGGACAAAAAACCTCTAAGATTCCCTTTTTTTTTATGAACTGCTAAGTTACAAAAAGCAGAGCCGCCTCAAAAGGTGTGGAAATCAAAGAACAGCAATTGGCCAATAGTGACAATGAAAAGTGAAATAACATTAAGCAATAATAGTCCAGACAATGAACAACCGTGGCATCCTATGCAATCTCTATTGCAGGTGTCCAATATTAAAACAGAAGCAAGCAGAAAAAACGTATCACATTGCATCAACCCGGTATAACTGTCGATTGTTTGTCAATATAAACAGGAGCCTGTCATTGTTGATGAAAAAATACATCCATATTGAAATGTTTATTGCAAGTCTTCTCATATTATAAGTTCAAACTTGTTGCATTTTTCATTTACATTAATCCGTTTAACCTTGAACATATTTTGCCAATGTACTTGGTGAGGAAATATTCTCCTGATTTCCTTCATATTTAAAGAGTATAAATTCCTGATAAAAAGGTAACAAATAAAATATCTGGATCTTAAAAAGGACCATATGGAGTGCAACAGGAAACAAGTGCTACAAAGTACAAGGAAGAACACAAATGATGGAAACTCCAAATGACCACACAGCATGATTTTTCTTTTACATAGAGCCTTTTTACCAGAATTTTCATTTTCGGGGAACCTGAGAAGCAAAATGGTGGATGATTATGTCAGCTCCCTTTCGGTGAGCCTCTTGGTATGTAAAATACACATTTCTCAACCTGTGGGTATTTAAGAAAAATGCACATTTACAGTATATGGTAGTTCATAAATTTTTGTCTATTATTCACAACAATAGTTTTTTTCACCACAATGACGCGTTACATATTACCCATTATTCTTTTAACAGAACGTTGTTTTAGAAATCAATTTTATAGTGTGTTTTAAAAAAGCGTCATTGCTAAAATTTTTAGCAAGTTTCAATGCGAGTAAGTGCCCTGGCAAACCAGGGGAAGAGCCTATGAGTGAAAAACGGGACTTATACAGCCTGGAACCTCTCTTTATATCAAAAAGCTTTTCAGAAAAATAACAATACTGTGGTTGTAGTGCATAACTGAGTCAGGATTTTGACAGTTGGATATGATTGATCGAACCGGTAATTCGACTCTTTTTCAAAAACACATGATTCAACCATTTGAATGGGTTTGGATAAATGACTAAACAAACAAACAAAAAAATAAGTAGATAAGTCAGAGTTGTCTCATGGAGGTCTGGGATTGAATGTGAATGGAATAATGGAATACTTAGTCATAACCTTAAAAGAAATGTTCAGCCTTATAAAAAACAGCTAATGCGTTTGTACGGGGATTTGAAAAGGAATCATTTGTGCACCTATTTCACGCAGAGGCATGAACAAGCAAAAATAAAAGCAATGTCCAAGTTAGAACTTTACAGTTATGATATGTGCCTAAGCAGACGTTACATGACTCACCTATTGATGTCTACCTGGAGTTAATTTTACACTTTTTTTTTTTCCATGTTAAGGAGCCTGATTATTTGAAAAAAATAATGCTGAGAACAACAAATGTAAACCTGTTTACCTGATTGCATCACCCAGGGGTCGGGAACCCATCGCTCGCGAGCCGTATAAGGCTCTTTTTATGGGTACGTGTGACTTGGAGACAAAATTGATTGCATGCCAATTTTCTCTGCATTGTTTCAAACTTCTATGGTTGAATCCTATTAAAATGTGTGTGAAGCCAAACAAACGCTAACAAATGGAATTTTACTGTCCAAACAAAGCGGCTGCTTAGGGCCCCGTGACTACTAGGGTGCCTCAAAGGGCGGTTAACGTTGTTGGTGCCAACCATGTCCTCATTGTCAGTTTTGTGTGTCTACAACAACAACAAAAAACGTATACAGAAATACTAAAAAAGCACTAACTATCTAACAGAGACCTCAAATAATATTTTGCTTTCATTCAGAAAAAATAGAATAGAAATACCACAAAAACTATATGATACAAAACACTACAGACGTATTATCCCAGAATTACTACAAAAACACAACTTCAGTAATATTACAAAAATGACAAAAACAATACCAGGGGAATTCTACAAAAGAATACAAAAATCTTACAAAAATACTGCTTTGGAAATACATCAAAAATACGTCTACAGAAATACTATTTCAGAATACTATAATACAAAACACTACCAGAAAAATATTACTACAATTAATTAACCATGCTTGGAAAAAATAATAATGTAATGAACAGTACCAAGAAATGGTTAAAGAGATCTTCGAGTGGTTTTGACTTCAATGGACAAAATGGATATGGAGTTTTTTATTTGAAAGTTCTCAAGATTGCACAAACCGAGTAATGACGGCTTCACTGCTTCCACAGGTTGGTGTACATGTTTTCTTCTATTTCTTTTATTTTGCAGGGATTTTAAAGCAGTCTTAGGAGTTCGGCTTCTATGCGAGTATATACAGTAAATTGTAACTACACAGTTACTTACGCAGCCACGCGCTACTTTTTTTGTGTCAGTCATTTGAGCTGGTTACTGACTTTTTAAATCACCTTATTTTTCTTTGCCTTATCCCATCTTACCAGGAGTCAGGTCCCATACACAGTCGTACGACTCTGCGCGGTAAATGATGCAATAGTTCTACCCAATACCTGTCTTCGGCACTCATTGTTGGGTAAACCCCACAGGCAACGGGTATCAATGTTGTAGGTCTTAGGCTGGGGCACAAACCAGCAATCTCCCAGTCTCTGGGCGGGCGCCCTACCCCTAGGCCACTGAGCTCGTTTAATTTTTTAAATGAAGTAACTACTAACTATAAATGTTCACTATTTTTAGTGACACATCCAACACTGTTTTTGGGCAACACAAATATACTTGAACATTAACTTGAACACACAAAAAAACTGAGAAAGCAGAAACATGCGTTCTTTCAACAGTGTAGGACAGGGATGTCAAACTCAGGTTGGCTCTTAGGCCGGATCCAGACTTTTTGTTCTGAGGTGGGCGGGATCAATAAAAGCTTTGCTTTATCATTCAGCCTACATTAGTAACCTACTTCACATATTATAATCACAGATGGCAAGGGAATTTTCCAAACACAACACATTCACAAACAAAATGGAAACTAGATTTTGGTGTTTGGCACCTAATGTGTTAACGTTTTTTTTTTTAACAGTTAATGTGTTAACCGGTTTATTTTAACAGTTGAGTGAATTCAGGTTTAAACCTAAACTACCTCACCTCGCTACAAGAACTCAATACTATCCGTTAGCAGCCGCCGAGAGCTTTTTGTTTGGAATTATTTAAATAATTAATAATTTTCATAAAAATGATTTAGGTGGTGGATTGTACACACCAACCTGTGGTAACAGTCCGCTGGGCCGTATATTTGACATGCCTGGTGCAGGATAAGACGACAAAAATGGTCACTGTGTTAAAAACACGTTATTTGCAGAGGACAGTCAAGTCCAAACTGGTGTGGCACTAACAGCATGACACGGCATGGCGAACTCGGATGAGGCTTCGTGCACCTGGGGCACAATCCTGCCTAAGCACAACACAATCAGTTCTTAACAGCAAATCCGACTGCAGGTTTCCATGACAACCCAAAGATGCTTGTACGCATGATTGAGAGGGGCGAGTGAGCAATGTGCAATGCCCTCCCGGGGCTCTCATTCCCTGCTCTCTCACAGAGACTGCGGAAACCGTAGCGGGGATGGCGAAGGGGAAGAAGGAAAGCAGACAAATGAAAGATGCATGGTAGATCTGGGGAGAATGGATTTGAGGGAAACGATGCAAGAAAAAAAATAAAGATAACACATTATACCAAAGCTTTTGTTGAGTCTCATCAATCAGTGCTGGATCACAAAAACATCTGGAATAAGTGGAGTTTAGCGACTGTTCCACCTATTCGAGTTATCTGCGGTGCATTTTCAATCAACACAAAAATATACATACATCTATGACAAAAAGAATCAGACTCATGGCCGGGAGCAAAATGTGGCACGCCACATGTTGTATTGCCCATAAGACAATGCAAAGAGAATCACTAGAGAAAAATAAGCTGGATCATGTCAAACAATAACTTGCAGTTTTGAATATATCCACTGGATGTCGCCAAACCCATGGGCCACTTACAAAGCACCAACTGTTGCTGTATTTGCAGACTATGATTAATAAACCAGAGAATATTGAGGAAACCCATCCCAAGGTTTTTAAGGCAAGACGCCTGGGTGTCTTTGCAGAAGTTTTTAAAAGCTGTCGTTCCCTTCTATAATAGATAAGGAATCTAACAGTGAAGTTCTCAAATTCAGGTAAACTTGAAATACAAAACAAAAAAAACACACAAAGATTTTTAAATCATTCATTTAAATTTGTGTTTTCATGTGATTATGGTCAATTTTCTGTCAGCATGAGTGTAATAAACTGTAGTTTATTATATTTCTGTTTGCTTTTTCCCTGCAAATTAGACCTATATATGGAATCTCATTTAACTATCTACCTTCATTGCTGAGACACTCTCTAATGAAAAGCCACAAAAAAGATGAATCCTGAACAAACATTTTACCCTGAATCTCTGGCAAAGCACATAGAGCAATTTGATTGAGTGAGCAGTAGGAATGGGCGGGGCTATATGCAGTTTTGTACTGAAGGTGACCATATGGGTACAAAATAATTTTGCTTGCAACTTGTTTCGAAACCATTAGTTAAGACAACAATGACAAATGAAAATAAAGGTCAAAATGAGCCTCAAAACTTTTAAGTTACTGCGGGGGCAGAGGCATATTTTAAGTGATATGTTTACATTGATGTGGTACAAAGGCTTTGGCAGAATCATTATTTAATTGATTTCATCAAAATTATCTAATGTAGTAAAGTGAAATAAAATGCTCAGAATGATTAGCCTTTGTCTGGAAAGCAGGTTTGGCGGTTTTGTTGAATTTTGTCTAAAAATATTTGGTGTGACTATGAAAAACTGTCATGATTACAGATTTGACTCACCTGTGCCCGCTCATTTTGGCGCCAACTGCCACGGGTTCTTATTGGCTGTCAGTATTTGAACCCAGTCCTGTTTGTCCCCTTTTGTCAGTCCGTCTGAGAACCTCAGTGAACACTAGGCAAGAATTTTTCGACCTTGACTCCCACCTGTCCCGTTTTTTGCTCTCGTCTGTCTCCGGCTCTGACTCGTTTTGATCCTGACCACGTCTGCTCTCCCGTCCCGGCTTACTACCCCGACTACGTCTTCTCTCCCGTTCTGGCTTACGACTCGCTTACGACCCCAACCGCGTCTTGCTCTCCCAGTTTCGGCAACCGACCCGTTTTTTCTGTCCCTGACACCGCCATCGCTCGCTACAGAAGATCCATTTCCGAGTTCGGACCACCATCGGAGTACAAGAGCAACTTGCTTCCCACGTCCAGCGAACACCGGATCGTGGGCGCAGCCCTTTCGCTTTCCTCTAATAAGATTTGTAAGAAACATAACGCAATTGGGTCCTATTTCCGTTCTGGTCTTGACAAAACAATCAAAAAGCAAATCGCAATATTTTTGCTTTAGCTTCCCGACCCATGCACTATATGGTGTTTTGTGTAATAACGGTTTTATTATTATTATGATTAGCATTAATGTGTATTTTTATACAGTATATAATCATCTTTGTCCCTGCATCCTCTCTCAAAACCGTTGGCACAGCCCATCTGCCTCACCTGCAGTGACCAGTTGAAAGCAGCATATGTGAAGTGGGTGTATGTTTGTTGTGTCATTTCGACTGCCAAATGCAGTTTGAGGTAAACAGTCCAACTTGTTCCTTCTCATAACAGATTGTCTGGCACAAAGAAATTTGAGGCAATATAAAGAGAAAGGCAAATATATTTGCACTTGAAGCTTTTGCTGCCAACTCATCTTTTCCCAGCTGTACAATTGATTTCTGCATAAAGCGTGCAAATATGTTTTACATGAGGATATCATATACACTGCATTACTTGTGTTCACACTTCTGTGTAACTTTCTGTAAATTCCCTGAATTCATTTAATTCATGGAAATCTGTTAATTCTAGTCAGTTATATGTGACATTCTGATGTGTTTATTTTTATTGTTTCTGTTTGCAATATTGGACCACAGCAGAGATAATACATATGATGGCATTATTATTATTCAATTATACTATTTGTCCTATGTTACAGTTCTGATTCTCTTCGGGGAAGATCTGTTTTTTTACAACTTGGAATATTTATTAATAAGAAAGGGCTCAAGAGGAGGACCTTAAGAACAGATTGAAAATGTCTAATCCTGAGAATTTTTGTAAATTCCCCTCCTGTTCTCCTTGCAAGTTCAAAATGCATTGTTGTTGCTGGAATGCAGTAAAATGTCACAACACGTATAGTCATAATAATATGAGTTTTCCATTTATATCCGTTTGACTATTTTAAATCATAAACCTATTCATTTGGTTGTTGCTATAAATGCACTTCATGATTATCTATGTATTTGAGAGAACCATTTACTTATGACTGATGTCAGGACCTCAGAACCCTCTCAAATTCTTATGAGTCAGCTTATCTCTTGCGCCGATGAACTTAAGTTCATTTCGGTAAACTTCAACTATACACAGAGGCTTATTTACAAGCAAAGAGGTTCATCTTTCAAACCACAACCATGTTTTACATATACCGGGCCGTGAGTTTCCCGTTCCCGGACGCACTTCTCAACTAGCCCAGAATATATAAAAGACAATCAGGAATAAACGGCAGAAAAAATATTTACACTGAGTGCTTAAAGACTGGCCCAAGTTATAATAAAAGTGCAATATTTGTGAATGAAAAATAATAATGCATCGTAACAATAGTAGAGTAAAAAGAAGTGCAATAACATTTAGCAGCAACAAAAAAATTAAAAAACCCACAAAATAAGTATGTTTTCACAGTTTTTTCACAGTTTCTGTATTATCACACTGAAACCACACTGAAGACTTCTGTGCAGGCCACAGCCATATTGTAATTTCCTCCCAATATTTGTATTTCTAAAAGCTGTTCTGCTGTCCTCTATATCAAAATAAATATAACATAGAAATGGCAAGAGGTTTTTGTCAACGCTTCACTTTTTCCACATTTTGTTATGTTACAGCCTCATTCCAAATTGTATTAATTTAATCTCTTATCTCAAAATTCTACACAAAATACTCCATTATGACAATGTGAAAAAGTTTTTTTTTACTTTTTTTGAACTTATTAAAAATAGAAAACTAAGAAATCACATTTACATAAGTATTCACAGCCTTTGCCATGAAGCTCAAAATTGAGCTCAGGTGCATCTTTTTTCCACTGATCATCCTTGAGATCTTTCTACAGCTTAATTGGAGTCCACCTGCAGTAAATTCAGTTGATTGGACATGATTTGGAAAGGCACACACCTGTCTATATAAGGTCCCACAGTTGAGTTTGCAAGTCAGAGCACAAACACCAAGCATGAAGTCAAAAGAACTGTCTGTAGACCTGCGAGACAGGATTGTCTTGAGCCACAAACCTGGGGAAGGATACAGAAAATTTTCTGCTGCTTTGAAGGTCCCAATGAGCACAGTGGCCTCCATTATTCGTAAATGGGAGACATTTGGAACCCCCAGGACTCTTCCTAGAGCTGGCCGGCCTTCTAAACTGAGCGATCGGGGAAGAAGGGCCTTAGTCAGGGAGGTGACCAAGAACCCGATGGTCACTCTGTCAGAGCTCCACCGTTCCTCTGTGGAGAGAGGAGAGACTTCCAGAAGGACAACCATCTCTGCAGCAATCCACCAATCAGGCCTGTATGGTAGAGTGGCCAGACGAAAGCCACTCCTTAGTAAAAGGAACATGGAAGCCCGTCTGGAATTTGCCAAAAAGCACCTGAATGACTCTCAGACCATGAGAAACAAAATTCTCTGGTCTGATGAGACAAAGATTGAACTCTTTGGTTTGAATGCCAGGCACCATGTTTGGAGGAAACCAGGCACCGCTCATCACCAGGCCAATACCATCCCTACAGTGAAGCATGGTGGTGGCAGCATCATGCTGTGGGGATGTTTTTCAGCAGCAGGAACTGGCAGACTAGTCAGGATAGAAGGACAAATGAATGCAGCAATATATAGAGATAACAGATAACACTAAACTGTGGAAATTTGGAGGCCTGTCTCACTGAGATAAAAGAGTGGATGTCACTCAATTTCTTGCGTCTTAACTCTGAAAAGACCGAAATGTTAGTCATTGGTCCTTCTAAATGCCGGGACTTATTCGCAAAAACTGCTGTGAACATTGACAAATGTCACATCACACAGAGTGACTCAGTTAAAAATTTAGGTGTCATATTTGACCCTGATCTATCCTTTGAGATGCATGTAAAGCAAATTACTAGAACTGCCTTCTTCCATCTTCGCAACATTGCTAAAATCCGTTCGATACTGTCTCAGTCTGATGCGGAAACAATAATTCATGCATTTGTTACCTCCCGTCTCGATTACTGCAATGCACTACTCTCCGGTCTCCCGAAGTCCAGAATCAAGTCTCTTCAGCTAGTACAAAATGCCGCAGCGAGGCTTTTAACTAGGACAAAAAAGTACGATCACATAACACCGATTTTGGCTAACCTGCATTGGCTCCCAGTTAGCCAAAGATGTGACTTCAAAGTTCTCTTAGTATTGTACAAAATCATACATGGACTTGCTCCCTCTTATCTTTCAGATCTGATTTGCCCCTATGTCCCGGTCCGAAGCCTACGATCTGAGAGTGCTGGTCTTCTGGTGATCCCGAGAGCAAAGAAGTCTTCTGCTGGTTCGAGAGCGTTCTCCATCCGGGCACCGGTGCTGTGGAATGCTCTTCCCCCTGAGATTCGATCTGCAACCTCAGTGGAAATGTTTAAATCTAAACTTAAAACTCACTTCTACTCCATTGCATACGAATAACCTACTCCTCTTGTCGGTTGAAAATAGTTTGTGTAATATAGTGTAACAATCTGTGAAGCCCTTTGAGACTCTTCGTGATTTAGGGCTATACAAATAAAAATGACTTGACTTGACATATCCTGGATGAAAACCTGCTCCAGAGCGCTCTTGACCTCAGGCTGGGGCGAAGGTTCATTTTTTAGCAGGACAACGACCCAAAGCACACAGCCAAGATCTCAAAAGATTGGCTTCAGAACCACTCCGTGAATGTCCTGGAGTGGCCCAGCCAGAGTCCAGACTTGAATCCGATCGAACATCTCTGGAGAGATCTGAAAATGGCTGTGCACAAACGTCTCCCATCCAACCTGATTTAGCTTGAGACTTATTGCAAAGAAGAATGGGCAAAACTGCCTAAAGATAGGTGTGCTAAACTTGTGGGATCATATTCAAAAAGACTTGAGGCTGTATTTGCTGCCAAAGGTGGATCAACAAAGTATTAAGCAAAGGCTGTGAATACTTATGTAAATGTGATTTCTTAGTTTTCTATTTTAAATAAACTCAAAAAAAGTAAAAAAAAAAAAACTTTTTCACATTGTCATAATGGAGTATTTTGTGTAGAATTTTGAGATAAGAGATTAAATTAATACAATTTGGAATGAGGCTGTAACAAAACAAAATGAGGAAAAAGTGAAGCGCTGTGAATACTTTTCGGATGCACTGTATGTCTCTGTGTGCCCTGGGACTGGCTGGCACCCAGTTCAGGATGTCCCCTGCCCATTGCCTGAAGACAGCTGAGATGGGCTCCAGCACCCCCACGACTCTACTGAGAATAAGTGGTGCAGATAATTAATGAATGAATGAAACTTGGTTCACCCTAAACTACGCACCACACAGTTAGTAAAAAGAAAAGGCTCAGAAAACAGCTTTTAGAACAGATGTGTATTTTGGTACTGGAAGGTCCTCTCCTTTTCTCCTTGCAAAATTAAAATTCATTGTTGTCTTCATTTTTCATGTTGAGTGTCTACTACCATACTCATCAACAGTACCGCTGTATGGGTTAGACCACTGCTTTTCCCCCTTAGGATTGCCTACTCATTAAAAAAAATAAATCTAAAATGTTCTCAATTTCAACAACAACAAAAAAACTTGACTTGAGACTAGTATTTTAGTCTACAGTCTAACATATACTCCTTTTTAATGTCAAATATTGGTGTAACATTACATTGGCATGTACATGGGCTTAATGTTGCATTATCAAGCATTTATCAGTAGTGCACACGAGTTATCTTTTATATTTGTCTCCTATATTTGTTAACTTATCATCATATTTAGTCTATTTGTGTTTGAACACAATTTTACTCACCGGGTAAAAATAGAAAACAGCTTTTGTCATCTGAAACTAGAGTAGTGAAGGTGCTAAGGGCGGAGCCTAATTAATTACATTTTTGCAGCATTAATCCAACACTATCATCAACTCTGCAACATACTGTAACACCTACACAGGATCTCATTTAACTAAATGACACATTGGCAGTTAAAATCAACTCCCTCAGGTTTAACATTTAAATTTTAATGCTCGGCACGGAGTAATTGTTTTATATTGTCTGGCATATTTCACTCCCTGTAAGGTTATAGAAATGATAGCAAATACCATATTTTCTGGACGATAAGGCACACTCAGAAGTTTGAACGTGCCTTATATGTAAACAAAATTGTAAATGCGTGACTATATTTCTGCAATTATTGATCAGTCAAAAGTCAATATATTTTATTAATGCTCACAGTTGCATATTAATGGTAACAATCGGTTTCAAACTGGTAATGATAAGAACGCCGAATCATGGTTATTCCCAATTGCATAACATAGAATGCAACGGGAATCAAACTGAAATTAGGGCGGGTAAAGTGCCAGATCCTGCCCACCAGTCAACTAGGGAAACAAACGACACATTTCTTATCTCATTATCGGACTATTTTATGTGATACATGTAAAAGAGATTTTTTTTTCACTTTTTCTCAGCTCAAACTAAGCATTGTAAGTGACAAATGTTTTGAATATGTGGGCCATGCATGCATTGATATGTTTCAGGACGACTGAATTACGCCCTACAATGCCTTTTCCATTTAGTTGAGAAAGAATGAATGACTTATGTCAAGTCATGTTTATTTGTTTAGCCCTTAAAAGTAGTCACAAAGGGCTGCACAGATCACAGATTATTGCAAACCACAGGCTGTTATTACACCATCCACTGATCTCAAACCTACATGAGGGCAAGGAAAAACTCAAAACCTTAACATGAGGAAAATAAAGACCCCTTGAGAAGGGACCGCACATGAGGTAATCACCCCTCCGGGATGACCAGGGTGCAATGGATGGAAGAATACACAGATATTGTCAAGATAAAATATAGGTTATTTATATGCTATATAATATAAGTCTTTTGTTTAGTATTATTTTGCTTTTCATGTTCATTCATTCATTCATTCATTCATTCATTCATTCATTCATTCATTCATTCATTCATCCATTCGTTCATTCATTCATTCGTTCATTAATTCTATGTTTCTCATAGTATGAGCCTTATATAAGAGAAAAATATCACTAAAGACTATTTTTTAAGGTGCGCCCTATAATCCGATGTGCCTTATAGTGCAGAACATATGGTACATTTTGTGTCCACGTGCATGTGACTCACGCTTTGTGTACTACCCGTAAAAAAATAAAAAAACATTCAACCTTTTCTTCCTTTGTCTCCTCGGCGTCTTTCAGCAATTTTGCAAGCCCATTTTTTTGCTCACGCTTCTTAACTCGCCAGCTGTCGTGTGGCCTCGGGCACGGTGTTTTGTGGTGGTATCAGCGCCGTCCACACCTCCTTGATGTTATAGATGGTACTAGAGGGCAGCTTTAATGCTCCAGCTGTCATGCCACAACGTCTCAGTCTCGGTAGCTTGGCTGTAAAATGGAGCGCCGGTCCCCTGGGCCAAGCAACTCCCAGGACATTACTGTTAAAGGCTTTGTTGTGACCTCTGCTACTGACTTAACGATATATCACCTCACCGGTATAGATCTGCAACATTCTGCTCATGTCTTCAGGAGCCTTACTCGCTTTTTCTAGCTCGGTTTGCTCTGTCTTTATCACACTGTCTCCTACCTTGTAAACACAGACTCACTTTTATTTATTTATTTATTTATTTGTTTGGGTTATGGCATCCATAGAATTGAGGTCTTTTAAAAAATAAGCCTGGGATGGCTTATTTTTGGTGCATATTTAGATTTCAAGAATAATCACTATTACTTGTTTTTTTTTCTTCTATAATACATCATTCCTTCATATCCTTCCTTTTTTTTGGCTTGTGCAAGCTTAAGGGCTTAGCCGAGACACTCCATATTAGTTTTGTCCTTGTCTTCAAAACACTCCAAGATTCTTTCTGGATACTGTCCATGAGCATGTATTTTCCCCTCTGGCCATGGTGTCCTGCGAAAAATATTTTTTGTAAATAAAACAAACATCAAAATTCAGCACACTTTCACTGTAAATTCTGCGCTTCCTTTTTTCCTATTGATTTCCCATTTGTTGTTCCCTTTCAAGCCACACCCTCCTACTCAGACACTGCCTACCCTTCACTAGAGGTGGCACACAACCAAACATGCACATATAAACTGATCCACTGATTCAATCTACCGTATTTTGACGACCAAAATGTGCACATAAAAGTATCAGATTTTACCTAAAACTTACAACATTTTGGAGTGAAATCCGATGGTTTCACAATTCCAACTAAACGTGACTTCTACGCAATCTCCTGTGACTTTTAAGCCTCTCCTCTTTAGATGCTACAAGCTTCCCACTTGTGCAGAAGAGGATACATGACGTCACATGAAATGCATTGTTGGCGCAAGTACTCATGAATGCTAACACCGTAGCAAAATTTGTTTTCCTTTCGAGTGAACGCATGCTCTGCTTCCGACGGAACGTGTCTCGCGATTGTAGTCCGTTTGATGTGTTTGCAAAGGAATATTGATTGGCGTCATTAAAACAAATTTTACAGAAGACTTACAGCATTTTGGGGTGAAATACTTTGTAACCTGAAACTTTGTATGTAGAGACTTTCATAAGTATAGTTACCACTGTGAATTAGATCTAAAGTACGAAGTGATGACAAGAACTAACTCTATTTTTCTCACCAAAGGTTATAGAAAAAAGCTGCAGTCTCAGTGATGTTTTTTTTTCTTGCGTTCATGTGAAGTATTTGTTTGATTTACCTTGTTTCAACTCATACAGACTGTACCCAATGGCATTTTTACTGTTACTTTTGCCTGGAAGCTCATCAATGACCTATAAGCCATGTTTTTTTCTTCTTTGGGCACCTGTAGTAGCAAGATGCCAGAAAAAACATGCGAGGTCTAGGTATGGATTGTACTATGTAAAAGAAAAACACATCTCCCAATGTTTGAGTCTCAAAAAAAATGAACTTTAGTATGATAGTCAGTATGTTTGTCTAATATTTAGTCAATGTTTTTA
Source organism: Urocampus carinirostris (assembly GCF_059441175.1). Taxonomy (NCBI): domain Eukaryota; kingdom Metazoa; phylum Chordata; class Actinopteri; order Syngnathiformes; family Syngnathidae; genus Urocampus; species Urocampus carinirostris. Next base: position 38,015,598 of record NC_142350.1, read on the forward strand.
AAGGTTTTGTTGAATCATTAGAAAGCGCTAAATATTGCAAAATGAGACGATTTTAAGGAAAGAGTTTTAGCTCAGCTCAGGAGGTAAAGCGCTCGTCTTGGGATCAAGAGGTCGCAGGTTCGATTCCTGGCTCCTCTGTGTTATATGTCAAAGTGTCTTTAGGCAAGACACTAAATCCCTAATGTCCCCAATAAGCAGGTAGGTGCCTTGCATGGCTGACTCCCTATTGGTGTGTGAGTGTGTGTGTGAATGGGTAAGTGTAAAGTCCTTTGGGAGGTCTTCATTGACTTAAAAAGCGCTGTATAAATGCAGACCAATTACCATTTTTCTTGCAATGTGCGTTTAAGGTCTGCACTTTACTCACTGATTTTAATATTTTATCATTCTAAATGAGCTACGTGTTTCTGTTAGCGAGGAATGAAATCAGTCCAAGGAATTACTAAAAAACAGAAAACTCTATCCATGCCCAAAGTCAGAATACACTTTCCAATTGGTACCACTCAACATGCACTGGGCACGAAATTAGATTGTTTGCCTCTTGAACAAAACAATCACCCGTACTAGCATGATTCAGGGATTCAATGTGCCACCGTTAAGATTGTGTGCATTGGCATTGAAATTAGACTGGTTTGAGAAAGGTGAAAAAACTTGAGAAACATGAGAAGCATTTGTTGCAAAGATGCTAATCTGCTCATTGTCTGACATAAAGGTGCCCTGGAGAAAGATGCAGAATAAGACCGAATATTTATTAGTTACTTGTAGCTTCATTTAAAATTGATCAGTTCTCTATAATGTAGCTTTCATTGTCAACATTGTAATGAAATCTATTTTTATAGGATTTTCTCTTCGTGTTATTTTTATTTATTTTCCATTCATCCATCCATTATCTGCTCCGCTTAGCCTGAGTAGGGTCACGGGGATGCTGGAGCCCATCCCAACTATCTTCGGGCAGTGGGCAGGGGACACCCTGAACTGGTTGCCAGCCAGTCGTGGGGCACACAGTGACACGAAACTCATTCCTTCACACCTAGGGACAATTTGGACCAGTCAATTAACCTGACGTGCATGTTTTTGGAATGTGGGAGGAAACCGCAGTTCCCGGAGGACACCCACGCAAGCACGGGGAGAACATGCAAACGGCCTTCAGAGGGATTGGTGCCACCTTGCTGAACTTGCCCAAGACACACCACAAGACGTGGTACCCCAATGACCCTGGCCGTTAAGGGATCTGTGAACTGTAAACCAAACAATAAACGTACCAGTTTATTTCCTACTAAACCCAGAATAGTAACTGAATTCTTATGTTTTTAGTCTACCCTTCTATTTCGTTTTCTTATTTGCAATAGAGCCATGGTACAAATTCAATTGAGAAAAAATAAAGCGCTGAGCATGTTAATCAATATTAAATGAATATCTGCTCACCTCTCTTTCCTTTTCAGACATACAGCACGCATGTTAAACGAAAATAAAGAAAGACTTGAAGACAGCAAGGACTGCCTGGTCCCTTGACTCTGGTGTGTCATGATGTGATGTTACCTCTTTCTCCATCCTCACCTCTTCTTGATTAATCTCTAGGCAGTGAGCCAAGGACATGTAAGATGCCCCACACTGCTTGTAATCTTCTCTTAATGTGCTGCCTAAGTTAATCTATTTGGAGGGGTTGTGAGCACAAGGAGATTTTTCCCGTGTTATCATTTTTTTATAAGGGGCTTGATCAATTTGTCCAAGCCAAATGATGGAACACCTTGAACTTATTTTTTAATATAAAAAAAAAAAATCAATGTGAAACAGATGTTCTGTTTCACATTGATTTTTTTTTTGTCACAAGCCGAACAGACGGTAGACCCAAAAGCGTAACGTTTTCACACCAAGCTTTATTTACGGGATGGGGGCAGTCATCTGCGCGAACACAAACGCCAGCGATTCGGAAACCGCTGGGCAGAAGAAGCTGGGCAGAGAAGTCAGGTGCAGGAAAACAGGAAGCCAGGGGCAGACGAGCAGGATACCGGAAAGGATGGGACAGACGGGATCAATATTGGATACAGGCTACACAAGCAGGATACCAGACAGGAAGGAAGGGATCGATACTGGATATAGGATGCACGAGCAAAATACAAGTGAAGACGGGACGGACGGGATCGATACCTTATACAGGATACACGGGCAGGATACCGGACAGGACGTGACAGACAGGATTGATACCGGATGCAGGATACAGGTGAGGACGGGACAGGCGGGATCGATACCAGACACAAGATACACAAGCAAGATACAGGTGAGGACAGGACAGACGGGATCGATACTCGGATACAGGATACACAGGTAGGATACCGGACAGGACGGGAAAGACGGGATAGATACTCGATGCAGGATACACGAGCAAGATACCGGACCGGACGGGACAAATCAAAATTCTCAACCAGCAAGTGCAGAGGTTTGTTGACGGACTGACCAGGAGTGAATGAGAGCACTGAGTTTAAATAGGAGGGGAGCCAATCAGGCAACGAGCAGCAGCTGGCGCCAAACGAGTGGGCACAGGTGAGGGCAATGGGTAATCGTGACAACAAAAATCAAAGAAAGAGACATTCAGTAATATTTTACTACTATGTGTCACCTTGTAGTGCAACTGAAAAAGGTGCTACACAGCACAAAGAAGAATAAGAACTACAGAGACTCAAAGTGACCAAATTAGACGATTTTTCTTCTCATTGTTTGGTACTTTGGTCCTGATTTTCTTCATAAATACCGCTCTTGATTTGAACACCTCTACCTGCAGTTCCTGCCTACTCCACGTCCATCATCACCAAAACCAAATCATAACATACTGTATTATACATTAAAACCAAAGAATAAACAAACGCTTAAGAATTAGTTTAATAAACAGAAGTACTTCATTTTATAAACTTAACATCTGTACTGTAATTTAAAAAGTAATCTTGCTCCCATATTAAAGGTGGGTTGCGTAGCTTTAGGTATAATTTAAAATTTTAAAATGAAGTAATTTCTCTATTAAGTATGTGTTAACAATGTTCAACTGAGTTTAAAGAGCCTTTATAAATATTTTTGACTCAACTCGCTTATCTCCTCTTACCTTACTTTTATCATCAGGACGAAAAGAGGTGGGGGTGATACAGTGACTTCACATGTGTGCTGCTTGTTTTCATTTATTCCAAGATGAAAATGGTGAAAGTGAGAAAAGGACTGTTGGAGTCCAAATGCCAACCTAAACCTCATTTTTTTGCCCGGCCTTTCGCAAGGTGGTTTTGGAGGTTCGATAGGAGAACTGCATGAGACCTCGACAAGCGATACTGGGTTGGCGCATTTCCCTGTGGCCAATCAGTAGAAGTCGTATTAGCAGGCAACAGAAATTCAAAGGCAGCTGCAGCATCTGCAAATTTTTCCCCCGTTGGCAGTTATCTAAAAAAGATTGAGTAAAGACGCTCCTCTACTTAGTACAGGACATTACTGTTGTGCTTTTTTTCGCCTCGTGGAGCTGTGAGAGGTCACCCAGCATCATCCCGAACAAGAAATCCGGCTTATACTTCCTATTTCGTGTGTAAACATACAGTACTACATGTACTGTATCTTTGATGTTTTTATTGTTTAATATCTCATGCATCCATTCAATATGGTTGTTGAAAAGCTTAAATAAGAGCCATTTCTTTTGAAACGAAAGTGGAATAATAAAGCTAGATGCGGTTGAGAAAATGGTCGGAACGCTTTATTTTCCACCACTTTTTTTTTTTACCTCTTGAAGTGCATTTTCCAAAAGTAGATTAAACTCACCTTTATTTATCTTTATAGTGCATATTATTTTATGATTTTTTTTTTTTGTACAAAACAACACAGGTTACTCATATAAGCCTCAAACACACTTATATAAACCTTAAACATACAAAATATTGCACTGAAGCAACCTCTCGTCTCAATAAACTGGCTAGGAAAGCGAGCTCTGTTGTGGGCAAAGAGCTGGACAGCCTAACAACAGTAGCTGAGAGACGGGCACTGGAAAAGCTGCGGTCAATCATGGACAATCCATCGCATCCACTACACAGCATTATCTCCAGACAGAAGAGCAGTTTCAGCGACAGACTGCTGTCACTGTCTTGTAATACGGACAGACTGAAGAGATCTTTTCTTCCTCATGCCATGAGGCTCTTTAACTCTACCCGGCAGAGTAAAAGCCCACATTAAACCACACCACCTACATTGCATATTACCGAATTTTATTGCAATATGTATTCTGTATAGCACTATTTAGATATTCTATATAACACGCTACAGTGGGCATTTGCACGTCACACTGGGTATTTGTATATAGTATTCTTTTTGCTTTATTATTGTATTGTTCTCAGCTCAAGGATGCTGCTGGAAATGTGAATTTCCCTCCGGGGATGAATAAAGTATCTATCTATCTATCTATCTATCTATCTATCTATCTATCTATCTATCTATCTATCTATCTATCTATCTATCTATCTATCTATCTATCTATCTATCTATCTATCTATCTATCTATCTATCTATCTATCTATCTATCTATCTATCTATCTATCTATCTATCTATCTATCTATCTATCTATCTATCTATCTATCTATCTATCTATCTATCTATCTACGAACAAATTCAACTTGCGAACGATCGTTTTCGAAACTGGACTTTAAGAGGCCTTTAAGAGCAAACTACTGATACTTTATTTGAAGGAATGTCGCATGGCCTTTTATAAGCAGTGTTAGGATTAATGCAGTTAATTTTCTCCGTAACTAGTGCTGAAACATGATTTTAGTAAACTTTTGTAACCCTACTGTTGTTACTAATATGTGTGTTACTACGTTATTCTGCTACTTTATTAATGCAGATCTTACGCTTGCTTCACTCACATTCTCACATCCATCCCTCAATGTGCTGAGGCACTGTCTGAAGGCTGTTTACGTTTAACTGCAAATTCTAGCTAAATACAGTTATGTAGATATTCTTTGTACCTTATTATACTCGCATCCAAGCCGGATTTATAATTATAAAATGAAATCGTGAAATCAGGAGGTCAGGAGTGTCATCAGTGGGTAATGGAAGACAACGTTGCTTATACAGGAACAACAAATCAATGGGAAATCATTGGGGCAAGCGTGAGCAATTCATTTTAAAGTGTGCTGGATTTTGTTCTTTCTATTTGTAAAATTGTTTTGTAATACACCATGGAGGAAAAGGGAAACGTTTCTGCAACAGTACCCTGTAGTGTAGAAGGAGATCTTCAAGTGGTTTGAAACCCGGAGACAAAGTGGATAGGGAGTGTCTCGTCTAAGTTCTGTCAAGATTGTCCACACCGAGAAGGGTTCAATGCTTCCACAAGTTAGTATACACTCTACATCCTATTTATTTTGTGCCAATTCAAGTAGTTCTAGTGGTTGGCTTCTTTGACTGTACACACGGTAATACCTAGATAGGTAATTTCAGGGTTGCGTGCTATTTTTTGGTGTCAGTAATCTAGGGTGTGACAGAATATTATTTAAAGTTGAAGCAACTAGTAAGCGTAACTATTCACTGTTTTTCAGTATTTCGCCCAACTCTCTACATAAAGATAAGACAATACCATCAGATTATGTGTATTTGTTAAAATTTGTATATTGTTTTTGAATAAAACACCTAAATTGTTGCCGATAAAATGATAATAAGCTGTACACCATGCTTATTTAGTTGACTTATTTGTAATCTGACTTTTCCTCCCCCTCCTCATTTTTTCCCCATAAAGACATTCCACTCTCCCAGACTAGAAGGACATCCAATAGCAACACAATTCTATAGGCAGTGAACAAGGTTACCCTAGAAATCTTTCATTCTTTACCGTTCTTCCCCCTTCTCCCCATTTACTCCTGGATTGGCAATGGTTTGGCAGTCCCTCCCTTGAGCTGAACACTTTGTCCTTCTACTGCATTCCTCCCTACTACACCCCCTTTCCCCCGCCTCATCTTTTTGTTTTTTTCGCCCAATCCGAGTGTGAGTGATAAATTATTCGTAGGCATGCTCAGAGGGCCCTGGGCTGCTCATTCCAACACACAGTGGACTGGCATTGATCCGGCCTGTGGTTCAACTTAATTGGAAACCTAGTTACACTGCACCATGACACACACACATAGAGGCATGTACATGCATAAGCGTACACTTGAGGACATACCTTTCGACCGTAAAGACTCACAATTAAACACATATGTAATATGCTCTATACAGTATTATGCCTGGGAATGGGTGCATTTATGATAGCCTGATTAACATAATTACTTAACAGATGCAGGGAATCCCCATGAGTAAATCTGCATTAAATTGTTATGTCATTACCCTCTCCCTATGCATCAATTTAATGTATATGTTTGATATCTTAGCATTGGAGCAGTACTCAAAACGTGCTCAGTTACTTCATGTGCAGCGTTGTAATATGCACTTATTCCTTAATAGGAACAGGGAATTATTTGACCACTAGATGATGCTGTATTGTGTAGTGCCAGCGAGTTCGAAAAAGCAGAAGGAAAGATACAAACTATGGAATCTCAAATTGACCGAAAGGCATCCATTCTCTTCTCATTTTTCCCCAGGCTATTGTGAGAGAAAGAAAATAAATAAGACAAAGATGGTAAGGAATTGAGAGGGGAAGATAAACGAGATGTGTGATTGGGTCATGGAGGTATTGAGAAAATGGGAAGCAAAAGTAAGATCATATAGAAAAAGAGAAAAGGGAAAAAATTGAGAAAAAAAACTAAGACAAAGGAAAAAAGATGACTGGAAGGAAAGGGGGATAAAAAATGTTAAAAAAAGAGAAAAAGAAAAAAGGGAAAATGAGATGAAAAATAACAACAAAAGCAAACAAAAAGAAAAGAAAAAGGAGAAAAAAAATTGAAAAACTAAAAAAAGAAGAAAAGAAAAAAGAAAAAAGGGAAAACAATTTAAAAAGTATAGGAAAAAGGGAAAAGAAAGGGAAAAATTGTGAAAAGAAAAAAATCAAAACGAAGAAAAAAACAATAGGGAAGAGAAAAAAGGAGGGGAAAGTAAAGAAAAATATAGGGTGGGAACAAGAAAAAGGAAAAAAACAAAGGAAAAAAGCGAAAAAATCCAGAGTGGGAAAAAAAGGGAAATCAGAAAAAAGCAGGTTTTTGTTATCTGAGGCTACTCTTTGCAGCTAGATGGCGCCGGTCGTGTCAGCTCTCCCTAGATAAGCTTAATGCCAGGTCAAATGAATGCAAATTTAGCTCTTTGCTTTTTTGTTTATTCATTTAAACCACTCATTTCCTTTTTACCACTATGCAGTGCTAAATTATACACACTGTCCCTTTAACAAGGACAACTTAGCACAGGACCTGGACAAACATAAACAGCATCATACATGAACACACACTTGCATGCACTTTATAGCCACAAAGCCGGCAGTCTAAGCAGTACTAAAGTGGAATAACGGTCCACAGAGGAGCAATCCAGAGGCCTCGGGTTATCGATTGGACCGAGACACTGACTATCATGCGGCTAATAGATGACATCAGACACATTGAGGCGACCCAGTCAATGAGGCCTGATCCGATTAAGTGGGATTTGTAAACAGTTGTGTTCTGACTGTGATGGCTGCTGTGCTGCTTTGTGAGCATTGGCAAATGCATGCAGGCTGCAACCGTTTGAATGGGGCCCGAGCTACGACACGCTTCGTCCCTGCAGTCTATCTCCAGTTCCTGCCCAGTCATGCTGTCAACACCTGAGGCCACCGGTAGAGTGGGCAAAAAACGGACTGCATTAAAAGTACTGTTACTTCAGATTAATATGACTCAAGTAGAAGTAAAAATTAGTCATCCAAATAGTTACTTGAGTAGAAGTAGTCAAGTCATGTTTATTTGTATAGCCCCCAATCACAAGGAGTCTCAAAGGAATGCACAGACCACTGGTTATTGCAAACTACAGACTATTTTTCCACACTCCCTGATCTAAAACCTACATGAGGGCAAGGAAAAACTCAGAGGTAATCCCCCTTCCAGGACAACCAGGCTGCAATGGATGTTGTAATAACAATTAATACACAGACATCGTCAACAGGAAATATATGTCATTCACAAGCTATAGAATAGAAGTGTGTTATAAGCCTAAATTTAAACAGTTCCACTGAGGTTGCAGATCGTATCTCAGAAGGAAGAGCATTCCGCAGCACCGGGGCACGAATGGAGAACGCTCTCACAGCTGCGGATTTCTTCTTGGTTCTTGGGATCACTAGTAGTCTAAAATTTTCAGAACGAAGGCTCCGGACAGGAAATTAAATGTGAAAGAAATGAAGGAGTAAGTCCATGCATGATTTGGTATAATACCAACCTTAAAGTCACATCTTAAGCTGACAGGGAGCCAATGCAGGTTAGCTAAAATCTAAAAAAAAAAAAAAACTACTCAAGTACTGAGGAGCTGTAGCAATATCTTATTTATTGCTTTTTTAAAAACAACCATTCAATCGGGTCATCAAATCGTCATAGTATATTCAATCAACAATAAGTCACATTTAATTTACAAATAGATTAAAATAATCAAGGTAAATTTAAATACTGACACAAACAATAAAATAATAATGGTATAAATCAAAGAAATATACGAAGGATCAGTTGCACATTCAAAGCCCCTGAACTTTTTTAAAAACACACTCTGCAGGCAGAAACACAAGCTAACACAGGGTTAGGCAACCCAAAGTGTTGAAAGAGTCATAATGGACGCCAAAAAAACCCGATATAATAATTTGTTACGAGCTGCAAAAAATTGAAAGCCTTATGCTGTTTGTATCAATCTTAGCCTACTATCAAATGACAATTTGGATATAGCGCAACCTATGGAGAATCACGTGACTACCCTGTTGATTGAAACCGCCTCAAGGTTCACTTCGTTACTCTATTAAACAATGACGGACTGTTTTTACTGTTTTGATAAAATGAAAAAAATGCAGGTAAGAAATCCAGTTTTTGATGACATTTATTTTTATGAAGATTGGAAAAAACAACAATTAAGGTGCATACTCTGCCGGGTACCTGGGCAACAAAATAGTGCAATAAAACGCAGCATGCATGTATAAAAATCAAATAGTAAACTTTTGAAAAGTACATATAATCCCATTAATACTGTTTACGTTTGATTCCTGTGGAGTCATTTTTCTCTTTTTACCTTTGGGGTCTATGGCGGATCACGCACACACACACACACACAGTTTGTTACCTGCCTGGCTTGTGACGTGGCTCCTGTAAAAGGGGTTAGTGTTAGGCCGCACAGCTAGGCTCTCAGTGACAGCCTTTTACTCATGGGAAACGGGATGGTAGGAAACAAGTCAAGTAGAAAGTATGTATCTAAGTGGAGGGGATTTAAGTAATGGGTTCAATGTAGCCTAGTGCAGTGTGTAAGAGTACAGTTGCTTCTTCACAAATCTACTCAAGTAATTGTAAAAATTAAAGTAAATTTAAAACACTGCCAGAAGTACGAAATGTCCCAAAACTTACTCAAATAAATATAACCGAATAAATGTAATTACCCACCTCTGTTCAACACAACAAGATACGGGGCAGGTATCCTCTCATTATAACAATCTTGTTTCTCTTTTTTGTGAAAATTCAAAATTTAGGGCAGGGGTTTCAAATACCAATAAAAGGGTAAAACATACAAAGAGTAAGCAACACAGCCTACAAGATATTTGGCTTCTTTCTGCCCGGTCTGGAGGTTCATTGCAGGATTTCAGCTGAGGAGCACTACCTGCAGAAAAACAGAGAGAGGAGCACAAAACACAAACAAGAAGACAAAAATTATTGATTACTGACAGACCCTAAAGTAAACATTGCTTTATGTATCTGATTTTGGGATATACAGGATAAGTTTTCAGTTGGTTCAATCAGGTTCACCAGACTATAAGAGTCATTTAAAAAAATAAAAATAAAATCAACAATAAGTCCGGCCCTCGGCTTGTAGCTTTATTTTTTATCTGGCCTTTTCATTCATTTGGCTTGGACACCACTGGTCTTTGACATATTTCATGCACAACCATCCATCCATCTTTCATCCGCACCGCTTATCCTCTGTGGTGCCACAGGGGTGCTGGAGCTCATCCCAGCTATCGTCAGGCACTGGGCAGGGGACACCCTGAACTCGTTGCCAGCCAGTCGCAGGTCACACAGAGACAGACGACTTACTTGCTCATTCACACCCAGGGACATTTGGACCGGCAAATTAACCTGACATGCATGTTTTTGGAATGTGGGAGGAAACACACACAGGCACGGGGATAGCATGCAAACTCTGCACAGTAAGGCTGGTAGCTGGATTTGAACCCATGACCTCAGAACTCTGTCAAGTCAAGTCACATGTATTTGTATAACCCTTAATCATAAAATGTCTCAAAGGACTGCACCGGTTACAATTACACCATCGGCTGATCTCAAACCAACAGGCGGGCATTGAAAAACTCAAAACCTCAGCACAAGGAAAATAAGAAACCTTGAGAAGGGGACTCAAAAGTGATAATCCACCTTCCATGATGACCAGGGTGTAATAGATTTAGCATTGAGTAAGAGTACATAAAACATAGTGAACATCAATAAACACGCTAATCACTTAGCAGCCGTGCTGCATTTTGTACACAAAATAAAACACCCTTTTAGTAATAATAAAAATTAAGTTGATGAATTTGGGTTAATATACCATTTTTCTTTCCATTTATGTCAAAAGTGCTCATCTCAAAAGAGCAGGAGGACACAGACAACAGAGACCAGATAATGAAGATGTTGTATCTGAGTCAGATCAGTAGGCTTTCCCTGCTATGGGTATCCATGGAAACCACTACTATCAGTTCAAGTCAGGGAATAAACCCCTGCCCAAAAATCCGCTATAAAAGGGATGGCCTCCAGTGGGCTGTACTTACCCAAGACACACCACAGAGTGTGGAGCCCTGGCAACCCCTACATGACATCATCTGCTTGCATCACTAGTCAAATTTAAGGCAATTTTACATTCACAAACCTTTAACTAATAATCCACAACGTCTGCTTCGACCAGTAGGCTGACATGGGAAGCTGTGTCGTTGCTGTCATGGACTTTCTGGACAAATTTCAACATGTTACCTATTGTTCTCTTTTATTGACGTTCACGATGTTTGTGTACTGTTACCCAATGCTAAATCTATTTCACCCTGGTCATCCTGGTTGGGGGATTACCACTTGTGAGGTCCCTTCTCAAGGCTTCTTTTTTCCTCACGCTGAGGTTTAGAGTTTTTCCTTGGCTGCATGTTGGTTTCAGATCAGGCGATGGTGTCTTTGTAATCCTTTGGAGTCCTTTGAGACATCTTTTGATCAAGCGCTATACCAGTGGTTCCCAAAGTGGCCGCTAACACCCCTACCCAACCCCCCCTGGACGAAGGGGGCTGTAGGGGGCGGTAGGGGTGAGGGGTGGTGTCAGCCCGAAGTTGAAGTCAGAAGAATGAATGTTTGCTTGACGATTTGTACACAACACGTTAGGGCTGCACGATTATCATGTGACATCGTGCGGTTGTGAAACCGGAAAGCACTGCGGTTTTGTAGTGAGTGATGGAGTTTTGGCCAACCACAATTGTTACTGTTCGAGTTTTGAAAGCGCCGATCAATCAGAGGCAAGTTTTAATAATAGCACAAGCCAATAAACACGATTAAAAGTTTGAAGCACCCCATTATGTTACACCCACCGCGTGAGCTTATTGAGTGTCATGGCGGACTCCGTTAACATAGTCCCAGAGTCAACAAACGAGAAGGAAACAAAGCTTGCACCGAAGATGGGCGGTAGATCACTTGTATGGACCTATGGCTGCGCTAGGAAATCACCGGGGAGCCAAGGTGGTGCCAGCCTTCAAAAATTTGGGAACCATTGGACTATACAATTATATGTGACTTGAGTTGACAACCTATAATTGACCCCCACTACCCCCAAAAAGATAAGGAAAAACAAATCTTCAATAACAGCTGTGAATTTTGTCTTTTTCCTTTATTTAATTCAAAGAAGAAACAAAACGGAATTTATTGTTTTTGCTGATACAAATAGCCAGAGAGAAAACTCACACGTTCCGAGCACGGTCCCCTAAACAAGATTATTTCTGCCTAAGCAGCACAACATATTCCAGTCATGGTCTTCAGATTAATTCTGTGACCTTAACCCATTCATATGTCCCCCTGGGCCTTTGCAGCAAAGAGGAGTGAAACATAGATAACAAGAAACTGTCTTTTCCAATTGTGTGTTTTCAAACAACAAAACGGCTTTTCCAAAATAAATAGATCTACGTCGCCGACCGCTCGGAGGGAAAAAAGAAAGCCTTGGGTTCAATAATTAATTCCCGAGTCGAGTTTCGGAGAGACGCTGATTGGGTTGATATATTTTATCCCCCCCCCCTTTATTCTGTTATGATACAAAGGAGTTCGTTTGAAGTAATTTGTCCCAGAGAGAGTGGCTCGGAATATCGTACATGCTTTGATTTAGCAAAGCAAATTTAATTTTGTTTGCTTTATGCAAACCAGACGTATCTACGGGGCTTTCGGTGATTCCACAAGAGGGGCCGTTCAGGTGCCTGTTTCGGTTACGGTGGACGCAAAAGCTTCAGGCTTCGCGAAATACAATCGCGCTCCTGATCTTAATGTATAAAGTCGTTCTTACCAGCGCGTACTTGAGAATTAACAACATTCCAAACTCCTATTATTGTGCATTGCGTTTATTAATCCCTTTGAAATTCTTTCTCAAAATAATTGCCTTTGTACTTCATTATGCATAACAAGTCAAACAATATGTACTTGCTTTTTGTTCAGTTTAATTTCCCCCATGTTGGCAATGTGTATGGGTATATAGCTATATATATATATACTGCATTTTCTCTGTGATAAGATGCAACGGGTTATAACGCGCAAGAAATTGTCATTTGCCATCTTTTTTTTAAACATATAAGGCACACTGGAGTTATAGGCCCATAGAATTACAACTACAACAAGAGCTACCAGTACAAGATCGTTCGTAAGTTGAATTTGTTCGTAAGTTGCTATTTATTGTATGTTTAAGGTTTATATAAGTATGTGTAAGGCTTGTATAAGTAACCTGTATTGTTTTGTACTATGAAATAAAAAGTTGACAAAATAACATGCTCTATAAAGATAAATAAAGTTAAGTGTCACTTACTTTTGGAAGATAAGCTTCAAGAGGTCCTACTCTGTGTTAGTGAGTGGCTGAAAAAAACGATCCAACCGTTTTCTCCACCGCATCAAGCTTTCTTATTCCACTTTCATTTTAAAAGAGAGGGCTCGCCTCTTATTTTCACTTTGACACCAACGAGATATTAGACAATAAAAACGTCAAAGTTCTTTGCGCGCTAGAGCTACAGTACACAAGAACATACAAACTAGGAAGTAGAAGACGGATTTCTTCTTCGGGGTGGATGCTGGGTGACCTCTCACAGCGCCACTAGCGGCGGAAAGAAGCACTTCAGTAATGTCTTGTACTCGGATAAAGGTTTACATAATATAAAATGTAACTTACAGCAATATCCGGATATTTTTCGGCATCCCGAAAAAAATGTTCATATCGGCTTATCGTCTGTTTTTCATAAGTGTAATGGTAGGGGAGTGTCTGTATATGTTAATGCGATAATTGACCAGCTGAGAAATCTCACTAACCAAAATCACAAAACACTGAGCAACAGGAATAGGACCTGGATCACGGTGGTGCGAGCGCCATAACCTAACCACTGGACCACTACTAATAAAGATGATATATGAAAATGCATTCGATTTTATCTCATCATAATATTTTTACTCATGGTGCAAGAAACAAATGTTAGTAACTGAAAAAAACTAAAAACTTGTCCTGAAACATATAAATAAAAGCAAAAAAGCACGCAGAGGAAAACAACTCTCTTGCGTATTTGATGATGAATCAGATATTGTGTTTATTTGTGTCCAGTGGTATGTGTCGACTCTTTAACCGCAGCAACTCGGGTTCAATTCCAGTTGCATATAATCTTTGTAAGTATTGGTATTGCATCCATATAGATCGCTAAAATCATGCTTATTGCTACCAAAGTTCCCATTATGCCCCACCCCTATTGAGCATTCTAACAGATGTATATAGAGTACATATGATTGATATGTTCAAACTGATGCTTATTTCTTCTGCAGTTGACCAAATGTTTTTTTTTATGTTCATTCATCAATCCAGTGTTTTTTTATGGAATAATAATGAGCGGATAAACCCCAAAACCCAATTTCCTTCATGCTTTTTATAGTCTGAAAAAGCTCACAATGACATCCCTTTGGTCTTTTGTCATAGAAAACCCAGCTAATATCCTCCAGCGCTCGGCACGGTTTAAAGGTCTTAATTGGATTCCATTAGTATATTGCTTGACATGACACTCGGGTCTGCTCTATTAGAATCCCCCTGTCTAGGATAAGATGACTCTACCCAGTCTCCTTCGATAAGGTCTCCAATATTCTTTGTTGAATTCCCAGTTTTATTGACACCATTATTAAAACAGCAAGCTTGACTTAAACCGCTTCTTTTATTTCCACTGGACCTGTTGTAAAAGTATGACAGTATCTCATTGCAGTATTTTATGAATCAATAAACCTCTGCATTAATGTAGTGTGTTCTCCATCCAATAGAATGCTGGGAAATTCTCATAAAATGACCTTCTGCTTTTTTTTTTTTTTCTTCAGATGACCGCAGTAAGTTTGGGGAGCTCCCTGCTGATTTCTTCACAGAATATCACAACGTGTTTTGCCAGCTCGGAACAAAGGCCGTAAGAATCCATGTGAATGACAATTTAACTTTAGTACTAAGATGACATTAAAGATGCTTCAGAATAAAACAACTACCAAAGTTTACGGACTATGGAGGGGAAAAACAAAAGAATAGAAGTGTTGAAATAGATATATTTCGAAGCAATCTGGAATGTAAATGATCCATTTGAATTGAGACAACTTATTGCAAAAAAAACAAAAAAACAAAAAAAATCTTTTTTCATTGGCAGACGATTTGGGTTATTGTTAAGTGTAACTAGAATGGCCCAATTAGACCATCACCTATGTTGAGACACAAAACAATTTTGGGGCGGCATTTCCCTTTTTTAAGGGTCATTGGCACATGAGAATGGAAACGAGTAAGACAGAGTCTGGCCTGAGTGTTAGAACCCGAACAGATGGTGGACCCAGATGCGTAACGTTTTCACACAAAACAGGAAAACAGGAAGCCAGGGGTAGACGAGATCGAAACCAGACAGGATAGACGGGATCGATACCAGATACAGGATACACGAACAGATATGGG
Source organism: Urocampus carinirostris (assembly GCF_059441175.1). Taxonomy (NCBI): domain Eukaryota; kingdom Metazoa; phylum Chordata; class Actinopteri; order Syngnathiformes; family Syngnathidae; genus Urocampus; species Urocampus carinirostris. The sequence goes on from NC_142350.1 coordinate 38,030,917, forward strand.
ACAGGACGAGACAGACGGGATCGATCCCTGATACAGAATGCACGAGCAAGATACCGGACAGGACGGGACAGACGGGATCGATACCAGATACTGAATACACGAGCAGGATACTGGACGGACGGAATCAATACCGGATACCTGAGCAAGATACCGGACAGGACAGGACAGACGGGATCGATACCGGATACTGGATACAACAGCAAGATAACGGACAGGACAGACGGGATCAATACCGGATACTGGTTACACAAGCAAGGGACCGGACAGGACAGACGGGATCGATACCGGATACTGGATACTGGAGCAAGATACCGGACGGGACGGAACAGACGGGATCGCTTCTGGATACTGGATACACGAGCAGAATACCGGACAAGACGGGACAAACGGGATTGCTACCGGATACTGGATACTGGAGCAATATACCGGAGAGGACAGAACAGACAGGATCGATACCAGATACACGATACACGAGCAGGATACCGGGCAGAGTCAAAATGCAAGTCTTGCATGTGAAGGGGCTCATTGACGGACTGACAAGGAGTGAATGGGAGCACTGAGTTTAAATAGGAGGGGAGCCAATGAGGCAAAGAGCAGGAGATGGCGCCAAACGAGCCGGCCCAGGTGAGGGCAATGAGCAATCGTTACACTGAGAGAGAGTAGATTGTCTTTCTCGGAACACTGTTTAGTCAGAAACACCACAAATGCCAAGTCAGATTATTTGGCAGTTTTCACATTTAGTGTAACCTACCAGACTGCCTATAAAATATGGTGTTGATATTTAATTTTGTTCTGGTCTAGAAGAGTGGCATTTCTTTCTTGGGAGGATGCTGGTCATATATAAACCCCGTTCCCATTTTTTTGGGGGTTGACAGACACACAAATAAACAAAAACGTAGACCCCAAACAAAAACATTATAACTAACTAGGGTCTTCATTCTACTTTTAAAGTATCTTATCTTTTTATATAAGTAAAACTGGACAATACATGAGTTAAACCAAAGTGCTGATAGATTTCTTTGTTAATTTTAAGTATTTCCTATTTTAATGGCGAGTTAAAATATATATTTCTTAAAATTATCTAAGCTATCAATCAATTGCTTGTAAAGACAATTTAGCAAAATTTTGGGGTATATTTATTTGAAATAACATAAGCCTTACGTAGAGGGAGCAGACATGACTGTCCACCATCTTGCTTTTACTGGTACCCATAAAAACCAAAAACCATGTAAAGGCGGTTTGGTGCAGTTTGGTCACTTTAAATCTCTAATCTTGTGCTTTGTTGCACTTGATTTTGTTTGCACTACACGATAGAGCGACATCCATTGGTCGAATCGTACACAGTTTCCTTTTAAACCACTCTGCTGTTGGAGCTTGAGCTGCGGCCACTCGTAATCGGGGGTTAAAAATCCTGATTTATTTTGTTAGTTTGAATGTTTAAAGCAGTAATGTTAAATGTCTCCACTACTACACTGAAAACTCTGCCATAGGCAAACGAAAGAGTACGCAGTAAAAAAGAACGATTTATTTTAATTTTTAAAGTGATTACTCAAGTGTTGGAATTGAAATGACTCACTGGCGATAAATACTGAAAGTGGGCACACAAATCGTTGTTATGGTCAACATAAAAAAAACAAAGAAGCAATCTAGGACAGATAGTCACATTGGTGTTTCTTTCAAGTATATTTTAGCAGCTGTAAGTGCAATGACCGACAAAATGGAAAATCAAATGAATTTAGTCACAAAACCCTTTTAATAGTGTGCTAATGGGGACCGGCTGCAAAATAAGCAAATAAGCAAAGCAAAGCATCATACTGCCAGTCTCAAAAACCTGCCAATGCAATTGTGACAATAACACTGGCTGTAACGCTTAGCCCAAGGCTTAACTGTGAGCAGCTCTCCTTGATTCAATTCAAAGAAACATATTTTAAATATCTAAGCGTCAGCGCATCACAGATACACGAGATAAACTGTACATGAAGAGAAATAAATATGTGTCCAGTGACAACGCTGAGATGAATACAGTGTTACAAATAGTGGATTACAGTTATTATTTTATATGCTTCATAGCTGCAATAGTGTAATAATGTTAAATTGTGGGCGGCACGGCAGATGAGTGGTTAGCAGTTCTCTGGCACAGTTCTGAGGTCATGGAATCAAACCTTCCTGTGTGGAGTTTGCATGTTCTACCCTTACTTGCGTGGGTTTTCTCCGGTGACTCCGGTTTCCTCCCACATTCCAAAAACATGCATGTCAGGTTAATTTGCTGGTCCAAATGGTCCCGAGGTATGAAGAGTGAGTTGTGTGTCTCTGTGTGCCCTGTGATTGGCTGGCAACCAGTTCATGGTGTCCCTTGCTCACTGCCCAAGAACAGCTGAGATGGGCTGCAGCACCCCGCAACCCTACTGAGGATAAGCGGTGCAGATAATGGATGGATGGACGGATGTTAACGTATTTTGTGTTTGTGTGTTAGTGATGTCCAGTAAGAGGGGCAGCAAAGGCTGTGCCTCCCATGTCATCATCGAAATATTAAATAAAGACTGTCGCAGAGTCACCATCACTGTCTCTGTTTGAACTATACTGGATGAGCCAACTATTTAACAATAAAGCCACAGTGCTCTTGGAAAGTTAACCGATTGGATAACGTGGGAATGAATTTGGGTTGAAATGTGCAAAACGCTTCTGTTTATTTTGCTGCTTTAGTCGTCTAGCGATGACCATTCTGGCAGCAGTGGGCAGCATGGCCTACGAGGCATTCTCTGCTGGCCTAAAAAATATCTAAATCATGTGATGTTAATTGTATTTTCCCATGAATACTTATTAAGTAATTCCAAAATAGTCTAGTCGGACTCTTTTCTTGCTTTCCTCTAATTTCGCTGTTTTCAGGTGTGTGCTTTCATATTTAAGCATTTAGTAAATCACATTTCAGCTATTACTTGTTGCCAGGGTCGGAAATGTTAGATCCATTCTGAAGGCCCTGAAGTCCCGGGATTCGCCAATCCAAAATGTGGAAAGAGCTATATTGGACCAAAAGCTTTTTCTGGGGCCAATACAAATCAAAATCTTTATAAAAGGCTTATAATAAATTCAACATGTGCTTTGTGTATGTAAATTTGCTAAATTATTCTGCTATCAAAATAACTAAGTTAAATGCAGCGCATCTGGTGGAAAACAATGCACCACGTGACGACTCTGTTGTAGGATAGTTCCTCAAGTCTAATGTCATTATAATATTAATGAATTACAGTATGTTTCATGACCTTGATAAAATTCAGGAAACTCAATAAAGAAATCAACATTTTTACATCATTTTCATTTTGAAGATTTAAAACAACAAAAAACAAAACGGAACTTGCCTAACGTGCCTTTTTTCTGGGCAACAAAAAGAGTGCAATAAAACATGCATTTATAAAAATAAAACAGCAGTCTTTCGATACAGTAAAGTAAATAAAATCAAAATAATGCAGTTTATGTTTGATTTCTGTGTAAATGTCAATCAAGTCGGTCCATGTGTAAAACACAGCAGCATCTTTTTCTCACTCTCTTTTAATACTAAAAGCAGCCTTCCTCGGACCTAAACACCAAAACATAAATATTATCCTTAAGTGTCAATCAAAATATATACTGACAATAATCAGAAATCACTTACAAAAAACAGCTATTTTGTTAAAAAAAAGTGCTTTTACCCTTTTAATGTGACTTATGTGTTGAAAGGAGTTCAGCGTTAAATTGTGACTCTGCCACTTTAAACTGGGCGCAGCTGGCGCTCTGCTCGGCTTCAACAGGGAAGACGGGAAATAGGATACAAATGAAGGAGCTCATTTTCCTCTTATCTCACCCAGAGTTGAAATGTAATATTTAGTCTGCACTTTTTAACAGCATTTAAAAACATTAGTTTGAGTCATGTTTGTCCTCCTACAGAAACGATATTAAATGGATGATATGTTTGATTATTTGAAATATTCTTGATAAAAGAAAGGGATTTTGTGCAAAAATAAAAAAGAATTTTGATGAACAAAATGTGGCTATATTTCTAAATAATATTGGGCCTTTTTGAAGTACCGTATTTTCCACACTATAAGGCGCACCTAAAAGCCTTTATTTTTTTCAAAAGCTGACCATGCGCCTTATAATACAGTGCGCCTTATTTATGGATCAATATTAAGTCGCAAAGTCTTCCAACTAACTTGCAGCCGCCGACTAGATTTTCCCCCGAACGCCAAGTAGTCCGCGGTGTATGCTGGGATTTATTTACCGGCGTTTCATTGGCTAACCAATGTGTCAATCATCATTTGAATCGATCACTATTGGCTAAAGTTATTCCCCGAGTGTCTCTGTTTAGTTGATTCAATTTCACACGTGTTGCAGCTTTAAATGCAGTAAATGTTTTATAGCCATAAAATAGTTGTTTAGGGTTGGATTATTTCACACTACTGAAGGCTTGGATGTAAAATGCACGGCCCGCCGCTGCTATCTAGTGATGCATTTATCTCCCAAAAAAACTGATTTTGAATGTTTACGAAGAGCTATTTTGAAGATAAGCATCGCGATGGATCATTAGTTAGTCTGTTCGCTTTACATCTCAGAGGTCCAGGGTTCAATTCCAGCTACTCCCCTCTCGCAGTGATATCTGGAAGTGCTGCTGTGTTTTACACATGGACCGACTTGATTGTTATCCCCGGAGCTTTCATTATCGCTGGCGACTTTAATAATGCATGTTTAAGGACTGTTCTTCCAAAATTCTATCAACATGTGAACTGTGCAACAAGGGGTGAAAAAACTTTGGACCGCGTTTACAGCAACATCAAAAACGCATACAAAGCTTCCCCCCTCCCCCACCTAGTAAATTCGGATCACATATGCCTATCCCTTACCCCCTCATACACCCCCATCCGAAGGAAAACAAAACCTGTAACGAGGACAATACAAACGTGGCCTGAGGGAGCCCTCTCCAAGCTGCAGGACTGTTTTGATCAAACTTGCTGGGAGGTATTTGAACACCATGACCTCGAGAAATTCACTGACACTGTTTTATCCTACATCCGTTACTGCACGGATGAAGTCACAGTATATAAAAAAGTCAAAAACTACCCAAATCAAAAACCCTGGATGACCAGCGAGGTGCGCACCCTCCTCAAACACCGCAACACCGCCTTCAGGTCTGGAGACAAGGCTCTTTACGGGGTGGCCAGGGCTGACCTGAAGAGAGGCATCAAGGAAGCAAAATCAGCCTACACAAGGAGGATCGAGCACCTCTTCGCTGGAAATGACACGAGGAGGATGTGGCAGGGCCTCCAACACATCACCAACTTCAGAGGCCACAACCTGGCAACTGTTGAGGCTGAGGCTTCACTAGCTGAGGACCTTAATCAGTTCTTCGCTCGCTTTGAAGCTGGTAGGCCACATACAGCCACATCACACCCATCAACAACCAGCAGCAACTCCCTCACATTTCAGGAGCACGAAGTCAGGCGTGCGCTGAATACCATAAACCCCAGGAAGGCAACTGGCCCGGATGGAGTACCAGGGAGGGTACTCAGGGACTGTTCCAATCCGCTGGCTGGGGTCTTCACCACCATCTTCAACCGGTCCCTGTCACAGGCGACCGTCCCACCTTGCCTCAAAACCTCCACCATCATTCCCGTCCCCAAAAAGTCAGCAGTGGAAAGCCTCAACGACTACAGGCCTGTAGCTCTCACGCCTGTGGTCATGAAGTGCTTCGAGAGGTTAGTGTCCCGGCACATCAAAAACTCCCTGCCACTCACACTGGACCCCCACCAGTTTGCCTACAGGGCAAACCGCTCCACTGACGACGCCATAAACACAGCACTTCACACCGTGCTGAAACACCTGGACCACCGGGGGAGCTACGTCAGAATGCTCTTCCTGGACTTCAGCTCAGCCTTCAACACCATTATCCCGGAGATCCTGGTGGAGAAACTTGCACACCTAGGACTCTCTCCCTCCATCTGCCACTGGATAATGGACTTCCTCTCCAACCGCCCACAGTCGGTGAAACTCGGTACCCACGTCTCTCCCACCCTAACACTGAACACTGGCTCCCCCCAAGGTTGTGCACTGAGCCCCCTGCTTTTCACCCTCTACAGCTCCGACTGCTCACCGACCCACCCCACAAACACTATTATTAAGTTTGCTGACGATACCACCTTGATCGGCCTCATCTCTGAAGGGGACGAGGCGGCATACAGGGATGAGGTTGAGTCACTTTCATCGTGGTGCTCGGAAAACCACCTCATATTGAACACAACAAAAACAAAAGAACTGATTCTGGATTTCAGAAGGAATGGCAGGAATCCAGCACCACTCATCATAAAAGGAGACTGCGTAGAGAGAGTCCACTCGTTCAAATTTCTGGGCGTGCACATCTCCGACGACCTCTCCTGGTCTGCAAACACCAGAGCGGTGGTAGGGAAGGCCCAGCAGCGACTGCACTTCCTGAGATTGCTCAGGAAAAATAACCTAAAACAGCAGCTGCAGGTGTCTTTCTACAAAGCCACAGTGGAGAGCATCTTAACATACTGCATCACGGTGTGGTATGCGGGGTGCACAGCAGCAGACAGGAAAAAGCTCCAGAGGATCATAAAAACAGCCCAGAGAATCGTCGGCTGCTCTCTGCCCAGTCTGGAGGACATTGCCTGCTCTCGCTACCTCAGCAGAGCAGAAAACATCGTCAAGGACTTTTCTCACCCCGGCCACCATCTCTTCGACCTGCTGCCTTCCGGCAAGCGCTACAGGTCACACAAAGCAAAAACGAACAGACTCAGAGACAGTTTCTTCCCCACAGCCATTACCACCCTAAACAGACACCGCACAAACAACTGAAAACTGTTGCAAAAAAAAAATAAAAATAAAAATAAAAATACCTCACACGTATGTAAAATGGTACTCACGTACATGCTGTCTGCACTATGTTTGTTCACTGCTCAACAGACACCGCACAAAAACTGAAAACTCGTGCCAACACTACCTCATACGAATATAATGTTACTCAAGTCTTGTTCTTGCACATGTCGACTGCACTACGTTTAATGCTCAAATTGCACAATGTCTGACCATTTCCTTTTTTTGCACTATGATGTCTATGCTTGCACCAATGTATATGCGGACTATTTTTGCACCATGATGACTTTGCACCAAATGCAATATTGCACAACCGTTACGATACAACGTTATCACGACAACCCTGTATGTAACATCCCACATGCTGACATTGTTGTGTAAATACCATGTAAATTATAACTATAGCCTTATTCCCCTTGTTTTATAACATTATCTTCTCTGTTCCTTTATCTTCTTGCTCATACCCTCACTATGTGTAAAACTGGAGTGTCATGCCCAATTTCGTTGTCACAATATGTTAGCCCATTTGTAACAATGACAATAAAGGTATATTCTATTCTATTCTATTCTATGTCTGCGTTGTTTACCGGGCACTCTTGTTTTCTCTCACATTCCAAAAACATAAATTGCAAGTCGGTTGACGGGTCCAAATTGAGATTGAACATGTCAATTCTTATGTCTCTGCGTGCCCTGCGCCTGGTTGACAACAAGTCCTGGGTGTCCCTGACTACTGCCAGCAGGGATGGGGTCGAGTATCCCTGCTATTCTACTGAGAATAGCATACAATGCCTAGCAAAAGCATTTGTCAAATTTCAGGCTTCAAACTTGAAGCTAAAAACTGAAAATATTTTCTAAAAATCAACAATACGTGAGAGACAATTGTGAAGTAAAGGCAAATATTTTCAACATTTTATAATATATAACAAAAAACAAAATGAAATGTAGTTGTTGCACAAATATTAACCCCCTGTTCTCTCAGCACTACCAAGTGACTCGAGGGGTTTCCCAATGACTTGTGAATGAGCCAATGCTGACCTAAATGACTAACAATGAGAAACAGAGTGCACCTGTGTGTCATTAAGTCTTAGTTTAAATGCACCAGCATTATGGAGCTTTATGACAGCATTATGTAAACCAAAGAACACACCAGGCAGGTCCGGGATGAAGTTATGGAAAAAATCAGAGCAGGAATGGGGTACACGAAGATTTAGCAACATTTACACATCTTCCAGAGCACTGTGCGGGAAATAACAACAAAATGGAGACAGCATAAAATTCTACCGAGACCTGGAAGAATGGGCAAATACTGAATTGCTGTTTCAAGATTTGATTTGCAAAACGTATGGAGACTGTTAGATTATTAAAATAGGTCACTGTCACCATAAAATGACTTTTCCAGCCATTTTAAGTTTATTATTCAATCATCACATCATTACTTTGATGATCACATTATTCATTTTAGTTGTTGTAAATGCACATCATATTTACTTGCTGTATCCTTTTTTAGCAGCACTTTCCCAGCAATGGTCTACCGCCCTTATCTTATCATACGACCTTGACTTCTCAGCAATGTGCAGTACTAAATCTTGTAGAAGAAGTTATCCTTTCGTATCTTGTAATGTGAGTTATCAGGAGAGCCTGTTAGTTTCATTTTCCGTTTTGTAAAATCCATGCCTTTTTCCTATAAAACAGGGGGAGACACTGTATATAAGAGCTGCTTCTTTGTTTACAATATGTAAAGTATAACGTATTGTGTGAGTGTGTGACTGGGTTTGTGGGATGGCTTACTTGCTAAAATTGCCAGAGGTTCTACAAAAGGAATTTGTCCACGGTGTAGCACAAAAGGGTCAAAATACAAAACTGTTCGCGAGACACATTCTCCTCCCATAAAAAAAGGAAGGAAGCAAGTAGACATCTACTTTATGACAGTTGAGACAGGTGATCTTGTCCAGGGAGGAGTGACATTGTAATTCTCTAATGTTATTATCACACCCACTGGGTGTCTGAGTGCCTGTGCCCGCTCTGATTTACAGAAGCAGCCTGCAGCAAATGGATCATCTTCTGAAAGAGCAAAGAGTAGTATAAACGCCTTTACAATGCTTTTATAATAAAATACTTGCGATGACTTAGTTGTAATCATTTATAGTACTTGTAAGGTTTTTCCTGTGTCCTTCATCTCACTCACCTTAATGTTGGCAAGCTTTGTGTCTTTCCCCATCTTGCTTTCTTCTCACTTCCGCCCCCAGTTTCTCAGCATGTCGTGCAATAAAATAGATTGTAATTACTGTGTTGCTGCGAGAAGAATGGATTAATTAAAATATAATGATGCCGATCACACCAGCGGGCATCTGGTGAAATCTGTCCATTTAGAGGCTCCGGCAGAGGACTTCTAATGCTCTGATCATACTACGGGTGACACGGGTGAGAATGAATGAACGAGGGCGTACAGTGAACACTAAGTAGCTAACTATCTTTTCATTTTTGGAGGAGATTGTTTAGAATTAGTCAAAGTGGGGTATATAAGATCTAGATCAGAATATTTGATGCAACAGGACAGTGATCATAAAGACAAGAATACATCTATAATTGGATTGATTGAAAACTCATTAAATACAGGTTTAACAATGTCCTTCTGAGAGCCTGAACATCAACTTGATTTAATGTTATGAAACGATGTCAAGCTAGACATCGTAACAGTACGTGTTCCAAAAAATAACAATTAAAACATTTCAGTAATGAGGAATGGGCCAAAATTCACACTAACCGTTATGCTGGCCTTAAGTACAGTACCGCAAACACTTAGGGTTCATTTAGGGGTGGGGGACTCTTGGAATTGTGATATCAATCCGATCCAAGTAAATACAGGTTGGTATTCATCAATACCAATCTGATTGCTTGAAAATGTCACCTTTAGTAAATAATAGCAGCTCGTTGCTCTCTTTTATTTTTTTTATTTACCTAAATTGGTTGGGGTTGGCACCGAAGCAGACCACCTTACCACACAAATTCACCTGGCTTTGTCCTTTTCTGTTGTTGAAAAAACAAGTCCACAACACACTGTGCTTCATGTTTGCCTCTGTTACTTTTAGTTTCTGATAGGGGTGGGCGATAGATTTGGCCCTCTCTTCTGCCTGGCAGCCAGGATGCAGCAGCAGGTCAAGTAGGGCAAGGTTCTAGAAGTGGGCATTTCAGTCAGGTCTCAGGATCAAACTTAGAGTGGCCAAGAGTGTTAGGTGAGGGAAAAGAATGATGCTCCATCTACACAAAGAAGCAGTCCTTTGAGTAAAATGTTGGATGAGTGAAGTATCGATCCAAGTACTATAGTATCGATCTGATCCAATTACTTGCTCAGTATCCATAATATCACTATTTGGATAAATCTCTAACATTTAGCATTGGTATCTAACACCCTGCTCGATTACTCTATGTTCTATAGATCACACTGTACCTGTAGGTACTTTCTAGTAAGTACCTTGACCTATAGAGTGACCTACCTGATTGCTTGTACAAGATTTTGAACTGGCCAATTTTTTCTAGCGTGGGAGAGTATAATGTCTTTCTGTGAAAGCTGCGGAGTCAGCAAAACAAAACATGCCAGGTCAGCTTTTTGGGGCAGACTCCCTGATTGCCTGTGAAAGATGGTGTTGATATTCAATGTTGTTCCAGCCTGGGAGTGTGGAATGCTGACAAAAAATGCTGGGTCAAAAAAAAAAAAAAGTGCTAAGTCTGATTTTGGGGGGCATGTTCACATATAAGTCAACCTTTCTAACTGTCTGCAACCCCTCTCCCTTGCTTTGCTCAATGGTGACATTAAAATAATAATCTGGATCATCTAGTATATACAATATGATAGTTTACCTTGTATTATCTTTCATTTTATCATATACTTCTCTAAATGTAAGATGGTTGTTTTATCATTAAATAATTCACAACGTCCCTTAGAAGAGAAACCATTATCTATCACCAGTTTCTTGGATAAATAGACGTAATTGTATATGTTAAATAGTTTCTATGTTTGTTTTGTGTGTCAGTTTCCATCTGTTTGACCGCATCACAGAGAGAGTTTCAGAAACGGCAATGTTGGGTACCAAGCACCCCACTACCGCTGCTGCTGCTCCTGCCGCCTTTGCAACAATAAACATGTCAGTCGCCACACGCCAGCACCATCTGCAATCAGATTTACTGTGCATGAAATATGGCGCTGCTTTTATTGGCCCAAAGGCTTGTCACTCATAATTTATTGGTTGTTGCCAGGAGGCCTGTGATGTCAGTGAGCTCCCGCTACCCTCAGGAGAGTCGAGAAGAGCGGATGAAAGAGACAGGGGTGTGAGGTTTGGAGGATGGGGAAGGTGAGTATAAGGAGAGTAAAAATGTACGATTTCTGCACAGGCAAGAGAGAGCGAATAGTCAATGAGGGTGAAAAAGGTGCAGAAAATAAGTGAAAAGAGCAATTAAAATAATAGGCATCTATCCTGTTTCACTCCATGGTGAATTTAGAAGGTCCAATGAAAAAAATTGTAATTCTGTTTCTTTTGCCTTTCTTTCAGTCACCATCTCTGCACTCAGCTCCTTCTTGGTATCTGATTTGTTTATGTCATTTAGTCACATAAATGATGAAACGGGATAAAAATCACACCCCTAATTGTTTCTTACCCAAAAGGATTCCTTTCTATAAACTTAAAAAAAGGTTCACAAAATAAAAACAGTGAGTATAAAAAAAGGAAAACAAGTCACCTGCATTTGTATAGCCCTTGATCACAAAATGTTTTAAAGGACTGCACTGGCCACAATTTTAATGTCCCCTGATCTGAAACCTGCATGCGGACAATTCAACTCAACAACCTCAGCATCAGGAAAATAAGAAACCTTGAGCCGGGGCCACACAAGTTATAATTCCCGTTCCAGGATAACTAGGCTGCAATAAATGTTGGATTGCGTAACAATACACAAAATGCAGTCAACATCAATAATAAACATAGGTAACAAGTAAAATTATTCAGGAAGTTCACTAAGTCCAAGACAGCAACGATGCAGCTTTCCATCTCAGCTAGCTGATCAATGCAGACGATGCCATATCTCAAGCAATGGTTCTGGTCGGCTTATTCATCCAGGTTTGTCCGTCTCCCAAACTTCGCTAACAAAATAATGTGGTCAGCATCAATCATAATCTGCATTAGAGAAGTTTGTCTTTAGTCAATATTAAAACACTTCCACTGAGGTTACAGCTCTTATGTAATGGGGGCAGACCATTCCACAGCACCAGGGCCCAAATGGAAAACACTCTCGAGCCTGCAAATTTCTTCTTGGCACTTGGAGTCACAAGTAGACCAGCATTCCCTGAGTGGAGGCTTCAAGCAGAGACATTGTGAATTTCCCTGTGGGGATGATTAAAGTATCTATCTATCTATCTATCTATCTATCTATCTATCTATCTATCTATCTATCTATCTATCTATCTATCTATCTATCTATCTATCTATCTATCTATCTATCTATCTATCTATCTATCTATCTATCTATCTATCTATCTATCTATCTATCTATCTATCTATCTATCTATCTATCTATCTATCTATCTATCTATCTATCTATCTATCTATCTATCTATCTATCTATCTATCTATCTATCTATCTATATATCTATCTATCTATCTATCTAGCTAGCTATCTAGCTAGCTATTTAGCTAGCTAGCTATCTATCTATCTAGCTTTAAGGGAAAATCAAATCAGAGAGATAAGAAGGCGAAAGTCCATGCTCACTTTTGTATGTAGTAACAGACCATTAAAGCCACATATTAAATAGGCAAGGAGCCCGTGTAAGTTGGAGTGATATGCTCAAACTATTCCCCCCGTCAAAAGTCTCGCTGCGACATTTTGAACCAGCTGCAAACATTTGACGCTGGACATCGGGAGACCAGAGAGCAATACGGAACAGTAATTAGGGTTAGACGTAACAAACGCATGAATTATAATTTCAGCACCTGGTTTCGACAATTATCTAATCATCAAGACCATGCATCTGAGTTTAAATATGTAATTATTACAATTCTGAGTTTAATGTCTTTAATTTTCTGAACATTAACTTCTTTGAATATGGCTTCTTGCAAAATAATCTATCGTAACATGTGATTTATTTGATGTATTTATTTATAGAGCCAAATTGTGTTTTATAAGCATGGTCAAATGTTTAACACAATGGTCTCAAAGACAGAAGCCCAACAAAAGTTATTTGTGAGGAGCATCGGGTGTTCTTTAAGCTCCAGGTCAACTGCAATGACGATACCCTCCTTGGAAAGACAATTCATATTGAATCTTCAGATTAAACCTATATATTAACGGCCTCACAATATAATCCGGTGGGCAGCAACTGGAACCTCATGTCGCATGTTTAATAATCCAGTCTTAGACGATGTATTTTTTTTCACCGCCTCTTTGTTTTTAATAATAGAAATTATTGTCGATTCGATTCGGCCATGCAACTTTCGTGATGGAAGCCATTCGGGTGCTTGTTTTGTACGTATTGATAATCGCAAGCTCAATGGTTAAGTTGCATTTGTCCATCAGAATATAAATACATACAATACTATACTTTTCGTAGTGTAAGTCTTTACAAAGCATGCGAGATTCTAAACTGAAAGAGGACCAAGGCAATATGGGAGGTAGTTCAACCAATAGCATATCGGGATATTCATGAGACTATGCCGCAAACCAATAGCAGACTAGCATATTATATGACTTCGACCAACAGCTATAGGCATCAAACACCACCAAGTTTAAAGAACCTTTATTTTTTCACACAAATAAAAATATTATTATCAAAATCATAAAAATCAAACATAAACTAAATGTATTAAAACATAAGTAAAGAACATAAATATAAATTAAAATGCATGAACAACGATCAAACCAATCAGCCATATAATACTTTTTTACTAGGAAAAACAAGTTAGAATTTGCAATTTAATTAATTTTTCTAAGAGAAAACAAAAATATACAAAAGCAACATAAATACATACGGAAAAAGTATTTATTGAGACAAATTGTTTTCTGTATTATGACAATGTCAAACATCCTCAGTGAAGCATCAGCTACTTGGCCCCAAAAAAACATTTTGTTATGAAATTAATTCAAAGAGGTTGAGAAACACTGCACGGGTTGAAATTTGGCAACCAACAATCGTGTTTTACTTTTTGTTTTCTCAAGTTCTTTAAAGTCAGATTCTTTTTTTCTGTTCATTCTAACACTCTGTACATTTCACCAGAGTGCTGCCGATCAAATAATAAACATAATGTAAAATTTAACATATTCAATATCAAATGCTGAAATTCCTTGGATAGCTTTTTGTGCAAGCAAAGCAATATTCACATTGCGAGTAAATGAAAAGCAGCGATGTTCTCTGCCAAGAGAAAGTAAATATCTTAGAGAACGCAGGCAGCATTGTGGCATTAAAATATGAGATGAGATTGAATCCTTCTGTTGAAAAATGATCCGGCATTCCTAGAAAAACTATTAGGATGTTTACATTTCAGGCACATTGTACCATATCAAAATAATTAATTGCCTCCGTTTTCAAATTAAAATTACATTACAAGACAATTAACAACGCAAATGAGTCTGAGGCTTTCGAGAAGAGACAGAAAGTAAAGAACCGCCCGCATTGATGTATAAAACTTTGCTGGTGTGTGGCGTGTGTTTACTGTATTTGTATTGCACTCCATCTTTGTGCATCAGTGTGCTTATGTGTATCTGAATTAAACAGGCACCAGTACCTGGAGAAAATGGGAATATAGTCTTGCAACAATTAGTTCATGTTGTTGACAAAAATCGATATTAGAATGAATTCCATTAATCCATCCATTATCCGCACTGCTTGTCCTCAGTAGGGTAGCAGGGGTGCTGGAGCCTATCCGAGCTATCTTTGGGCAGTGGGCAGGGGACACTCTTAACTGGTTGCCAGCCAGTCGCAGAGCACACGAAGACACACAACTCACTTACTTCCGATGACCAGAATCAAGAGTCTTCAGCTGGTATAAAATGCCGCAGCGAAGCTTTTAACTAGGACAAAAAAGTCCGATCACATCACCCTGATTTTGGCTAACCTGCATTGGCTCCCTGTCAGCCTAAGATGTGATTTCAAGGTTCTCTTAGTATTATACAAAATCATACATGGACGTGCCCCCTCATATCTTTCAGATCTGATTTCCCCCTATGTTCCGGTCCGAAGCCTTTGTTCTGAGAGTGCCGGTCTTCTGGTGATCCCAAGAGCCAAGAAGTGTTCCGCTGGTTCGAGAGCGTTCTCCATCCGGGCACCGGTGCTGTGGAATGCCCTCCCCCTGAGATCTGATCTGCAACCTCAGTGGAAATGTTTAAATCTAAGCTTAAAACTCACTTCAACTCTATGGCATATGAATAACTAAACTTTTCGTGGATAATATCTCTGTATTATTTGCGATTGCAACATCCTCTGCCGTCTGGTAATCCTGGAAGGGGGATACCTCATGTGCAGTCCCTTCTCAAGGTTTCTCCATTTTCCTCATGTTGAAGTTTTTTGAGTTTTTCCTTGCCCTATTGTTGGTTCCAGATCAGGGTATGTTGTAATAATAGTCTGAAAAAATAGTCTGCGTAATCCTGTGAAGCTCTTTGAGACTCGTTGTGATTAAGGGCTATACAAATAAAAATGACTTGACTTGACTAGACTTACACCAAAGGTAAATTTTGGACCGGCCGATTGACCTGACATGCAAAATTTTTGGAATGTGGGAGGAAACCAAAATGCCCGGAGCAAAACCCAAACAGGCGCGGGGAGAACACGCAAACTACACACGGGAATGCAGTGGTAGCTGGACTTTAACCCTGAACCTCTGCACCGTGAGGCTGTGCTCTAAGCACCCAGCCAGCGTGCCGCCGGCGGGGCGGCAGTGGCTCAGGAGGTAGAGCGCTCGTCTTGGGATCAAGAGATCGCAGTTCGAATCCCGGCTCCTCCGTGTTACATGTCGAAGTGTCCTTGGGTAAGACACTGAACCCCTAATACCCCCAATAAGCAGGTTAGCGCCTTACATGGCTGCACGGCCGCTATTGGGAAATGTGAAGCACAATGTAAAGCGCTTTGGGAAGTCTTGACTTGAAAAGCGCTATATAAATGCAGATCATTTCATTTCATTTTACCATTTTCCACTATTGTCGCCAGGCAGGTTTTCCCGTGCTGAGAGTCACTCATGCGCAATAGTGTTGCTGTCTCCAGCGGTCCTATACAGAGATGACGGTACGCGTCCCAAAACTTGTAAAAATTGGGGGAATTTTAGCCAGCATACGGTAGATAAAACGAGTAATTGCAAAGTATAAAGCAGACCTTGCATATAATACCAGTACCTTGTTGCCGCACGTATGTTTAAAGAGGGAGCACGAAACGCCTCGGTAAGTTTCAAGTAACAATTAAGGTAATATAATTTTCATGACATGCATTGTACATTTTATACGCATCTATTTTCCTGTAGAAGAGCGCTTGAACATTTTTCCGATGTGTGTCTGACGAACGTATTTGAAGTGAAATGCATCCAGTCCGAGAAACAAATGTCATTTTAAACGAACAACATCAGTTGTTAAAAACAGTCGATTACAAACCTTTGGGAATCTTTAAATACTTTTGTTACAGATTTCACAGAAGACCACAGGACTTCCAATAACGCATGGAGTATTTGTTTTATTTACTGTTCTACTGCTGCTAATGAGCCTGTTCTTGGTTTAATGGGATTCAAGTAGGGTACATAATTTTAATCTATTATGTATTTGCATGTCCCGAAAAGAGTTTTATTCATGGATTTATGTCTCTTCTGACCAAGCACTGTGCCTGATTGATTTTAGGATTTTAGATAAGTATATTTGTATTTATTTTGTTTTTCAAATCCAGAGTATATACGATATTGTACCATTTTGTCTAGTGTTTATTATCATTTGCCACATAATTAGATCAACTCTATGTTAAATATAAGAAACAAATAATAATTATCCAATTAGATCTTTTCAGTAGTTGGTGACGGGTCAACTATTAAAACAGTAATTAATTGCAGCCTTAGAGGAATGTAGAACATTCTGTCGTATATTCAAATCAGCATATGTGGAATAATCAATGATAATCAACAAGCATTATTGAAATATTGCTCTTCACCTGAAAAGCACCGCTAACCCATTTTATTTTACCATCCTGGCAAGTGGTGGTGAATACTACGAATTTTAGCATCGATCCAATACTTTTTGCTTTTTGATTTTTTATTAAATAAACTAAAATTTAAACTTTAGCAGTAAAAAAAAGTTGAAATATTTGTTTCAAAATAAAAGACAAAAGATTCAAATAAAGCAGCAATGCAACAAAGATACAAATATAACAATTTCAACATGTAAACTATACCATCCATTGCACAATCTTTTGAAAATAAAGCAAGGAAGAGCAAATACAGTAAACAATTAAATATAAAAACTTTTAACAGTATACAAATAAATATTTCTACTACAAAAACTGTTGCAGAGCATAAGTCAAGAGAGTCAAACCCAAGTAATCAGAAATGTAACAAACACGCCCTAGTGACAACTGATTTACAGTGTGTTTTCAGGAACAGTAACATGTTTACATTTTTTGTTGCCGCTCGTTGCTCTTTGTAGGTTTTTTTTTCCACTTGTTTATATACATTTGCCACAGTAGCAGACCACTTTACCTCCCAAATGACACCTGGTTGTCCTTTTCTGTTGTTGACACAAGAAAGTCTACACCATGTTGTTCTCCTCGATTCCCTCTGCCATATTTAGCTTCCGATTAGGGCTTGCGCCTAGGTTTGGCCCTCTCTTCTTTATAGCAGGGAAGATGCAGCAGCCTGACCCCTGATGACTGTGTTCCTTTGCGTTGAAAACCGGGAACCCTAAAACATAAATTTTTCATAACCCCCCTCTCTTTGGAGGGAAAACATATATAAAAGTATATCGCCTGTGGTTAACTGCGAGTCCCCCTCACCCAGCGCAGCAGCAGCATGCAGGGCTGATGGATGCGGGGCGTCAGCCAACTTTTAATTGCTCGTAAATTCTTTGATCCGGAGAAAACGCCACATTCTCCTTGTCCCCCGTCGACATGAGTGACAGAGTGTCTCTTGGGGAATAACACCGTCTCAGTGAGAGCTACGCACTCAACGGGAGGAAGAAAAAGTGGGTTACGGGAAGGGCTGCAACCAACAATTATTTTAATAATCGATGTATCAGCCGATTATTTTTTCAATTAAAGAAAAGAATAAACACTTTTTTAATTTCCTTGTCTTTATTCAAATATTAAGTTTTGGATGGATAGAAAAAATAGTTAAGTAAACAACAGAAAATACTTTTTTTTAAAAACCACAACAAATATGCAAACATTAAGATACTTTGAAAAAAAAAAACAGTCACGGGGCGTTTTCTGCCGGACCAAAGTGATACTGCAAGTTCGTTGCTGGATTCGCACGAGAAAATGTGGTCTCGAGTCTCCCTCTGTTGGATCAAAGTGCTACTACAAGCATGTCCCCTCAACGTCAAGACAAAATTCAATGGATTCTGTTTTGCATTGAATTAAAGTGCTAAATGGCAAATTGATCGCACTGGCAACATATTGCTGATGATATTATTTGCAACCGTTTTAATAATCAATATTATCGATTTGCTGTAATAGTTACGGGGAAATGCTAGTGCGGAAAGGGTAACACTGGCCTGGATGCAAGGTGATTTAAGTACATAGAGAATAAAGAAAAACATTCAAACCAAATTTAATGTTGGTGCAACAGGAAATTGCAATTAATTTACTCGCAAATGGTGCCACAATTACAATGCATGCAGGATTAAAACAAAATATTAGGCTGCAAAAAACAGAGTACCGGTACCTTCGAGAGTGTGCTAAGTGTGGTATTTGAAAGTAAGTGTACTTGGATTGCTCCAATTAAAATCACAAGACAGAGTGAAATAGCCAGACACAACAAGAGAGAAATAGAGAGACAAATAGATAAAGACAGAGAGAGAAAAACGGACAGAAGGAAACAGAGAAAGACAGAAAGAGAAAGACAAATGAAAAAAGATAGAGGTAGACACACAGAGAGAAAGATAGATAGACAGAGAGAGATACATGTTTTCCATTCACTTCACACTGTATTTGGTTTTCTCAAGTCGTTCGTATGTTCCCTCTTATTATAGATGTCATTATTATTATTGTCTTATTACTCATTTATTTGTTTTCTCTTTAATTCTTAATACTTATTTTTATCTTAAGAACTCATTTTGTGTGAACATTCTTTTTAGAGAACAGTGAAATGTTTTTATCTTGTAGAAAACCTTATGTAGCCCCACTTCACCTGGAGCCTAACTGTGGCAGCCCGAAAGCCATGGCAAGTCATTTTTATTTGTACAGCCATTAATCACAAGGAGTCTCAAAGGGCTACACCGACCACAGAATATTGCAAACCACAGACTATTATTAGACCATCCCATTATCTAAAACCTACACGAGAGCAAGGAAAAACTCAAAAACCTTAACATGAGGAAAATGAAGAAACCTTGAGAAGTGGACAGCACATGAGGTAATCCCCCTTCCAGGATGACCAGGCTGCAATGGATGTTGCCATAACAAATAATACAAAGCTATTGTCAACATAAAATATAGGTTATTCGTATGGTATAGAGAAGAAGTGTGTTTTAAGCTTAGATTTAAACATTTCCACTGAGGTTGCAGATCGAATTTCAGGTGTAAGAGCATTCCACAGCACCGGGGCCCGAATGGAGAACGCTCTTGTACCTGCGGATCTCTTCTTGGCTCTTGGGGTCACTCGTAGACCAGCATTTTCAGAGCGAAGGCTCTGTACTGGAAAATGAGGGGAAATTAAATCTGAAAGATATGAGGGAGCAAGTTCATGCATGATTTTGTATAATACCAACAGAACCTTAAAATTACATCTTAAGCTAAGACAACTGGTTTAGTGCATATACCCCCCCAAAAAAACAACATTCTCAAATGAGCATGTCCACTTTCACATGTTTTAATATGGATCTTGAGCCATTGAGCAAATATAAGAAAACAAGAAAGTATTACTTTTACTCATAATAGTTTTAATAATAGTTTACTGTTTAACAATAATAGTTTTACTCTTATTAGCTACTGTAATTTGGAAGATTATACATATTTTATGTTACCATATTTTTTTCATAATTCTTATTTAGTATTTTGCTACATGTACTTGATAATTTAGTCTCTTATTGATATTGGACACCTGTAAAGGAGATTGCATAGATTCCCAGTTTGCTATACAGTATTGACTATTATTGTACACTGTTAGTTGCTTTAACTACTGTGAATTGTTAATATAATTTTCACTATCAAGCAATTATGTTGCTGTTCTTTAAACCACCGCCCCCGCCCCTCTTACCATATATCTGCTTTTGTGACCTATGAAATCTAATAACATAAAATGGCTCAGGGGAGGCCCCGCGGCCCTACTTAGGATAAGCGGTGCAGATGATGGATGGATGGATGGATGGATGGCTCAAAAGAGTGCCCTAAGAACAGGTCGAAATATTTAATCTGTGGGTTGGCTTTTTTCCTTGGTTTGCTTGCAAGTCCAAAATCAATGTGTGTCTTCTCTCCTTATTTTGAGTGTCTACAATACTTTAAACTTAAAAACCAGTAGTCAATATAATATATTGTACACAAGATCTCAGATTGATTAATTCATAATAGATCGATTGTCGTTTTCATATTGACTACTGGACTGTGGCAATGATTTCCAACGCATTTTCAAGTACTGACGTTGTCGTAAAAAGGGAATGTTTGTATCATTTGCATATCTTTCACCATGCTTACAGTGGAACCGTTTTTAAGTGCCTGTGTGCCATCGACACTAAAGTAGATAAGATTGAAAAAGGGGCTTTCAAAATGTCTGCACAGGCATGTCTGCATTGCCAAGCCCAACAGATGCACATCTGATCATTACTTTCCTCATTTGTCTTCTTTCAAAAGCTCACGTGGAATGATGTCTAATGAGTAAGCCAACTGTTTCTTATTTGATGCAAAAAAATATGTTGTTTTTCTTTCAACCCGTTTTTTTTTTTCCTCTACCTTAGGATTCACCAATGTCAGAATCCCCTTTTTACTGTGCTTTGTTATATGACAAGGTAACGTGCACACGCCAACACAAAGTATTCTCTATAAAAACGGTATGCAAAAAAAAAAAAAAACATTAAATAACATTAGTAATATATTTGGTTCATAATACCTATGCAAACTGCAACCCCTGTTAAAAGTGAGTTACAATTTATTAAGATTATTTATTGATATTTAGATAAAATATTAAAATTTGATCGGAAAAACTTTGTAGTAAATATTTCTCCATCTAAATCAAATATCAAATGAAATAAATTATCTTAAATAGCGAGCAATGATTTGTTATCTTCTGTTTCTGTAAAATTTTGTAAAAAAAAAAAAAGACATCAAAGACATCATCCACATCTTTCGTCATTGCTTGCTGCGGGCAGATGACGTAGGCCAGCGTAAACAACAGCCAGGACCTGAGATTAGCAATAGCAATCGTCAGCAAGACATTGCTTGAAAAAACAAATCTTTCCCTTTCTCCCTTTTGACTCCGCCCGATGTTAGTAGGATTCACAATGACATTTGTTATTTTTTACTCCAGAGAAAATTCCTTGATATCTTAGACTATTGGAAACATCCGTGACTAAGAATCCAACAAGGATCTGATTCATCATAGAGCTTGACATCAAGGTCACGGTAGGATTTGGAATATTATTTTGATCTGGACTGTGGACTGCTGTATTTGGAGAACTATTTTTTTACTCATGGATTTGTGACTCCCTGAACTAGAGAACATTGCAATTGTTTTTTGTTGCTTGTTTGATGAATATTTTTGTCATTGATTCGAATTGTCATTACATTTGTAGTGTATTCGTGTGTGATTTTAAAGTAAGACACAAAAACGGATTACAGTTGAATCCATAACCCTATAAATGCACATAAAAATACAAAATGTGCAACTGATAATAGGTGTACCAAGCAAAACTAAAGTAGATGACAGGTAATTGAACTGAAAGAGAAATAAAACAGGGTTAGTAAACCGAGATGAACCAAATCTCGGATTTCTCAACTAACACTCCAAACGAAATAACCAAATGAGTGTTGTTTTACTGTAATTTATGTTTAATTTTTTCAGTTGTATTGTCCATTTTTCATCAAGTCGATCACTTTTGTTGAAACTAATTTTGATTATGGTGGACCCTCCAAGAATTTTACCACTTTGTCCAGTAGCCTTTCTTTGCTCTGCGTAACAGCATTGGTGCCAAATTTTTATTCACAAGTCTAATCAATAGCTAAATAGCTGTCTGTAGTTTGGTTTAGAGCCATACCCCAACATTTTTTTAAATGTTAGTCAAAATTATGAATAGTTGCATAATTAACTAGCATCTTTGGATACTTAATTAATTGGCTGCTGTTGATGGCTATGGACGTGGGAGACACGTTTTTCCTGGTCTGACAGTTAATGAGTTAAAATGATCTACAGTGTAGAGAACATATTTTTACAACAAGAATTCTTGCATCTACTGCGGGTTAATGAAGAATGGTCGAAGGACTGTTAATGGCTCCTGGGCCGTAGTTTGGACACGCCCGGTCTATTTGTCAGTCTACTAGTGCAGTCTTAAGTTCATTTCCAGTGGGCATACATAAAGATTGGCAAGCATGCCAAGCTAGTCATTTATTCTCTTTACGAGCTATTAATAAAGCAGGGTTTGCCTGTAATTTACATTTCAGTTAACATGATGTGAAGATCATGTATCTATCTCTCTCTCTCTTTCTCTCTCTCTCTCTCTCTCTCCCATTTTTGCTCACTTTCATTCTTTCTGTCTTTCTTTCATGCGCTCTCTTTCTTTCTTTTTTTCTTTCTTTCTTTCTTTCTTTTGTTAGGAATTAAACTATAAAATGTAGCGTTTACCAAAATGTTCGGAATAGTTATCTGACTCCATTAACCAAACACAAACTTTATTCTCCTAACAAATGCATGCTCTTTTCTTAATTTAGGGAAACATATTGACAAGAGACAGGCATTTTCACACAGGGGCAGATTTATTTTCTTAAATTTTTTCTTAAGTGAATTCCATCGAGTTTTGCCGAATTATTTTTGAATTTGTCTAATTAGTCGTGTCGAGCCACCCATCTTTTTGTCTCTGCTCATGTCTGTGTGTCTTGTCTCTCTCTTCCGTGTTTCGTCCTTTTGATACGTCAGGGCATCAGCCCCTCCCTCTTGGGCGGGCTGACTCCTCCCCTGGGCGTGCCTCACGTGGATTCCACCCAGTCGCCGCCTTCTCGCCAAAAGACGCTGCCATGTCTGAACCACGCACAACAAGAAAGCTTATCAGAAACCTCGTCTCCTTTTCCCGCGTCACCCCTTGTCCTCGTTTTCGTTTTTATGTAAACATAATTCTTGTCCAGGCCACACTGACCCCAAGCCCTGAATCCCTGTGAAAAATCCCCACTGCATTCAGCAAAATTTAATTTGTATTATATTAAATCCCTTATAGTCAATTAAATAAAATAAAAAATCCTTAAAAAATTGGGGCCAGAATATCAATTTAGAAATCAAATTTGGGTCTAGGATTTTTTTATTACATTTCAAATGCAAGAAGACTTCTCAACAAGTGGCCTTGCCGTCATAAATTTGTCAGCTGCAATGTTGAGGCTGTATCATTTCTGACAAAATACAGTCACCGGAATCATTTGATTTTTCATATTATTTTTTTATTTGATAGACTCTAGTACAATTGTTCTTCCCATACAATTTTAACAAGGTGACAAGCAAACCAGCATGGGCTCTGGCCAGGTAAAATGTTTTTTCATTTGCATGGTCTTCCTTTTTGACCAATCCATCCAAATTATCTCAATTTTCCCTTATCAATGAGGTCCATGACCTGCATAAGCATATGTACCATTCATTCTTACCAAGCAAATTTGTGGCCCTTCTGTCTTCATCGTAGTCAGCACTGATGGTTAGGGTTAGGGTTAGGGTTAGGGTTAGGGTTAGGGTTAGGTTTTTGAAACAATATTACTTTCTCAAGGTCCCCCAAAAAAAATTTTTCTGGGGGTCCTTGGGAAACCAATTTTTTAGCACTCGCCATACAGGAAAATATAGCGTTTTTTTGTGTGTCTTACCTGCGTTCGTTTAGTCCATTAGGAAAGAGAGTGTTTAGTTTTTTTATCCAGTCTTTTTCTGCTAAGCGTCTTTCTTTTTGTGTCCAATTGCTATTTGTTTGAAGGCCCGATATTTCTAAAGCTTGTATCCCATGATGAATGAAGTGTGCAACAAGATGTGTATTAATTTGTCTAAGGTTCCTAATGTTGTAAATGTGTTGTGCTAGTCTACATCTGATAGAATTTCCTGTCTCTCCTATATATTTAATGTCACAGTGTTTACATTTTATGACATAAATACAGTTTTCTGTGGTAGGAGTGATTCTTTGTTTAATCAGGTAGTTTGTTTTTGTAATGGTGTTCCTAACTGTGGTGGCTTGTTTGTAAAATGTGGGCGCCTGTGTTTGTATTGTGTTAATTTCAGGTAGTTTGCATTTTACTAAGTAATCTTTGAGGTTTTTGTTCCTTTTAAAGGCTGAGATGATTTTGTAATCTTGAATTATGCCTGTGTTCTGTAGTGTCTGATTGATATTTTGTCTAATTTTTCTATTAGCAATTTGGCTAAATTCTGAGTACGGGTTAGGGTTAGGGTTAGGTTAGGAAGCAATCTTACTTTCTCAAGGTCCCCCCCAAAAAATTTTTGGGAGGTCCTTGGGAAACTAAGTTTCTGCACTCGCCATCCAGGAAGCTGGAGCGTTTCTCACCTGCGTTCGTTTAGTCCATCTGGGAAAAGATTTTCAGTTGTATTGTCCAGTGTCTTTCTGCCCTGCGTCTTTCCCTTTGATTCCAATTGCTATTTGTTTGCAGGCCCCATATTTCTAAAGCCTGTAGTCCATGTTGAATGAAGTGGGCGACAAGATGTGTATTATTTTGTCTAATATTCCTAATGTTGTAAATGTGTTGTGCTAATCTACATCTGATAGAATTTCCTGTCTCTCCTATATATTTAATGTCACAGTGTTTACACTTTATGACATATATACAGTTTTCCGTAGTAGGTGTGATTGTTTGTTTAATTAGGTAGTTTGTGTTGGTGACGGTGTTCCTAACTGTGGTGGCTTGTTTGTAGAATGTGGGGCCCTGCGTTTGTGTTATGTTGATTTCTGGTAATTTACTTTAGGGTTAGGGTTAGGGTTAGGGTTAGGGTTATGGCAAGTGTTGTTGGCTGCTGTAGTTGTATCTCTGTCTGTATCTTATAAAAGTTGTGTTATTGAAGTAGTAATTTTGTAGCATTACCGTAGTTTTATCTTTTCAATATTTTTTGTTTTAGTTTTTCTGTAGGATTCCTTTAGTCGTACTTTTGTATTGCAGTATAACTGTACCGGTATTTCTATAGCATTTTTTAAGAATTTAGATAGTAGTAGTTTTTATTATTGTATTTCTGCATTATTTTCAACTGCGGGGCACAGCATAAGTACATAATGATGTCTTTATTTCAATGGTCTTGTGAACTCTTAGCAATTTCAATACGTTATCCATAAATCAAAAGTCAATATAAGAAGTGTTGGTGAAGTAGTGTTACTTTAGTTTACCTTTACAGAATAGTCTTAGTACTTTTATGTTTTAGTTTTACTGTGCTAGTATTTTTGTAGTATTTTAAAGTATTTATGTAGTAGAATATTTATTACAATAATACTTAGCCATTGCATTTCTTCTTCCTTTGTGAGTAACTGTAAGTGAATGGCTGAATTAAGAGAAATTAAACCCGAGAGGCTTAACTTGGACCCAAGTGTGGAACAACTTATTTGATTATTTTGCTTACCTCTGTGCCCAGCATCTTCTCCCTGTAATATTATTTGTGTATGAATTCTGTCTTTTTTTCTTCTTTTTCTAAAGCAAAACAATATATTATGTCCATGTTTATTAGCATTCAATTAGATATTCATCCTTGCAATAATTTTATTTTATTTTTGTAGCATTTCTATGGTCTGCATTTATACAGCGCTTTTCAAGTCAATGAAGACCTCCAAAAGCACTCCATAATGTGCTTCACACTTACCCATTCACAGACACACACTCACGCACCAATAGAGGCCATGCAAGGCGCCGAACCTATTGGGGGCATTAGGGATTCAGTGTCTTGCCCAAGGACACCTCGACACACAACATGGAGGAGCGGGAATCAAGCCTGCGATCTTTTGATCCCAAGACCATTGCTCTACCTCCTGAGACAATGCCACCTGTTCGAAACCTTTTCCCCCCTTTTGGACAGAGGATTACCCAGTCCATCAAAATGAATCATGATGGAAATGTCAAAATTTGAAAATACATAAAAAATATCATTGTGGGTTGGGCACCCTCTGCCCCACGTCCCCTGCATTCTATCCTGGAAGTGGGCAATCAAAAAAAAAAACACATATTTATACAACAAGGTTATCACAACATTTTATCAAATACATATTTTCTAATCAATTCCCTCTTCAGAATTGTTAATCTATTTTGATTTCTAAATCTCAAATTTGGCTGATTTGCACGGTTCCCGTAACTGAATGGATCCACATTCTAAATAATCCCCTAGCCAAATCAAACATATGATTCACTCTTTGTTTTTTGTTTTTATTTCTTTTTTTTTAAGTCATAGCGATGCATTATCATTTTGGGCCAATCTTTAAGCACCACTTTTCTAAACCTTTCTTCTTGCTTGTTTATTTTTTATTCCCTTTTTAATCCTAATATCATTTTTACTCTAAAGTATTGTGTCTAATCTTGTTGCATGCAATGTTTCATTAAACATTTCAATGTAGACGTTTATTCAGTATTCTAAATTTCTTGATGCTAGGTTTTAATTGCACAATTTTACCAATGTAAATGCTTAGTGCTTTCGTCAACCTAAATGAAATCAAAGGTATTTTCCTGTTACCTGTTTTTCTTAAAAATCCCCCTGATGCTCCTGCAATGTCAACGTTTCATTGAGAGCATATTTAAAATACAATTTTAGCAGTATTCCAGTGTTGAAAATATAATCATTTACAATCCAAATTTATCAATCTTCCTCAGATTTGCAAACATTTTGTCAATTAAACAAGACCCTAATGAGACTTTAGGCAGACATGCCCCCGGCACCGCCACAAATTGTTGTTTGTTTTCAGGTTCCGTTGCCGGCCTTAGATGTCTGGCTCAGCTTTTCATTGTGACTTTGTCGTAATCCACCGCCTGAATGTTCCAAAATATTTTCCTTCACTGACCTTGTTGTTGTCAGTCCAGAATGCTCCCTGTTCACTGATCGAGGGCAGCCTGGATGTGCTCCAATGTCCCCACGACCCTGCTGTTGACAAGCGGCGCAGACAATAGATGAGTGAACGTCTTTGTTAGTTTGTTTTTTCCAGTTGCTCAGCTGTGTCCCCTTCACAGCAATCAGTATATTGTCCATTTTCAGTTCTTTTCAACAGTCCATTTGGCTTTCAAAGCATGTCTTTTCTTTTTAGTACGAATTAAAATCCTGTTAAATCAATCATGTTTACAAAATGGGATGCTGCTCTAGGTTCAATGACCATGCAGACATTATCTTAGGAATAATATTCTTAAATTTCATGATCTTTCTCAAGATCGATTCGACTGCTATTCTTAAGTTTTCTATGATCCCTCTCAGGATCGATTAATCTGCTCTTCATTGTCTTTTGAAAATGCTCTCTCCATAGACAAATTGTTTCTTTAATTTAACCACAACATTTAACACGCTCAAATTCAAATATTAAACTATCACACTGCTTGAACATAAAAAAAAAATCTAAAAAAAAATGCCTAATAGTACTCTTGTGTGTTTTTTTCTCGTTTCTTTTTTTTTGACAAAGAAAGCACATCTCATTCAGTGATTGGAACAGAACAGCTATGTCAATTATCAATCTCACTTGAAAGTTTTGGGTTATTTGAAATTATTCTGAACACTTACTCTTTTGCGTGCAAATTATTTTTGTTTTCCACATATTAACATTTTAATAACAATTTAATATCATTCCTCTTCTCCTTAATATCACTTACTAAATCCTGCTTTTTCACTTGCCGGTTCTCTCTTCTACCTCCTTTCTTAATTTTTTTTGTTTTCCTTGGATTTTAAACTGTCTCTCCTCTTCTCTTTTGCTCTCTCTTTTTATCTACTTTCGTCATTTTTCTTTACCCTTTTTTGCTTTTTTATACTCCTTGCCTCTCTGCTCAACATTCCGTTCTCAAAACAACATTCCTTCCTTATGCGTGCTCTCACACTGGCTCTTTATTCTCCTCCTATTGACCGCTAGCCTTCTGAGATTCTCATCAAACTCACCCTTCATTTTATTCATCTAGATATAACACAGTTCAATGTTTAACAATGCAATTATTTATCCGAGTTGACGCTATTAAAGTGGAACTCACCTAATTTTATTTTTTCCTTCAAACCAATTAATTCTACTATTTTAGCTTCACCTATTTAAAGTGAAAATGACGTACAGTGCATCCGGAAAGTATTCACAGCGCTTCACTTTTTCCACATTGTGTTATGTTACAGCCTCATTCCAAATTGTATTAATTTAATCTCTTATCTCAAAATTCTACACAAAATACTCCATTCTGACAATGTGAAAAAGTTTTTTTTATTACTTTTTTTAAATTTATTAAAAATAGAAAACTAAGAAATCACATTTACATAAGTATTCACAGCCTTTGCCATGAATCTCAAAATTGAGCTTAGGTGCATCTTTTTTCCACTGATCATCCTTGAGATCTTTCAACAGCTTAATTGGAGTCCACCTGCAGTAAATTTAGTTGATTGTACATGATTTGGAAAGGCACACACCTGTCTATATAAGGTCCCACAGTTGAGTGTGCATGTCAGAGCACAAACACCAAGCATGTAGTCAAAAGAACTGTCTGTAGACCTGCGAGACAGGATTGTCTTGAGGCACAAATCTGGGGAAGGATACAGAAAAATTTCTGCTGCTTTGAAGGTCCCAATGAGCACAGTGGCCTCCATTATTCGTAAATGAAAGACATTTCAGATTCAGATTCAGATTCAGATCTACTTTATTGTCATTCTAGTACACGTGTATACAGAACGAAATGTCGATGCATCTGGCCCCCACAGTTTCCTTGAATGTACAGGTATAAATAATGTTGTATTGTATTTTGGCTACGTATAGTATTTTACCATAGTGCCGATAGTGCAAGAAGAGTAGCTAACCAGTTGTGCAAAATGGGCAGTCAGGTTAACAAGTCAGGTACACAGTAACATTAACACTGTAACAATAACGCTGTAATTACAATAGTGCAGAGAGCAATGTGCAAGGAGTGGCAAGCTATAAAAAAAACTGCCAGTAGTGCAAAAAGTCAGATTAGCAGCCGTTTAGATTTAAGTTAACTATATGTTAGATTGACCATTTAACAGTCTAATGGCCAGGGGGACTAGACTATTGCGGAGCCTGGTGGTCCTGCACCGCACACTGCAGTACCTCTTCCCAGAGGCTAGCAGAGTGAACAGTCCATGATGGGGGTGAGAGGGGTCCCCGGTAATGTTTTTAGCATGGGATAGGCAGTGCTTCTGGCCAATGTCCTGAATGGAGGGAAGTGTAGTCCCGATTATTTTCTCTGCTGTCCTCGTTACCCTCCTCACACTACCCCAGTCGGTAGCGCTGCAGCCTCCACACCACACAGAGATACAGCTGGTCAGGATACTCTCTATGGTGCCCCTGTAGAATGTAATGAGGGAGGGTGGGGGCAGGTGGGCTCTCCTCATCCTCCACAGGAAGTACAGGCGCTGCTGTGCCCTCTTAACCAGTGATGCAGTGTTCACGGACCAGGTGAGTTTGTTTGTAATGTGCACCCCTAGGAACTTGATACTGCTGACAACCTCCACAGCCTTGTTGTTGATGCAAAGTGGGGCATGGTTGGGCTGGTTTTTCCTAAAGTCGACAATGATCTCTTTAGTTTTGTCGACATTCAGGACCAGGCTGTTGTCCCTGCACCAGCCCACCAACTGCTCCACCTCCTCTCTGTAGGCCAGGTCGTTGTCATCCCTGATGAGGCCCACCACTGTTGTGTCGTCAGCATACTTCACGATGTGGTTTGAGGCGGACCTAGGGACGCAGTCGTGTGTCATCAAGGTGAACAGCAAGGGGCTTAGGACGCAGCCTTGGGGGGAGCCCGTGCTGAGGTAGATGACATCTGAACTGTTCTGACCTATCCGCACTGATTGGGGTCTGTCACAGAGGAAGTCCAGCAGCCAGTTCCGCAGGGGGGTGTTGAAACCCAGGAGTCTCATTTTGTCTACCAGATGTTGTGGGATGATGGTGTTGAATGCTGAACTGAAGTCCAGGAACAGCATCCGCACATGGGTGTTCTTCTCCTCTAGATGTGTCAGGCTCAGGTGAAGCGCAGAGGAGATGGCATCCCTGGTGGAGCGGTTTGTCCTGTAGGCAAACTGAAAGGGGTCGAATGAGGAGGGGAGACTGGTGGTGATGTGCTCTTTAACCAGTCTCTCAAAGCACTTCATTATGATAGGAGTCAGTGCAACGGGCCGGTAATCGTTGAGTGATAAGATCTGGGGTTTCTTTGGCACTGGGATGATGTTGGCAAATTTGAAGCATGATGGTACTTTGGCTTGGTCTAGCGAGGTGTTGAAAATGTCTGTTAGTACACAAGCCAGCTGATCGGCGCACTCCCTAAGTACCCGCCCCGGAATGTTGTCCGGGCCTGGAGCCTTCCTTGTGTTGACCCTTCTCAGGGTCTTCCTCACGTCAGATGAGTCCAGGTGGAGTGCTCTTTCGTCCTGATTTGGAACCGCTTTCGCTGCAGGGGTGCCGTTTTGTGCCTCGAACCTTCCAAAGAATTTGTTGAGGTCATTCAGAAAGTCCATGCTAGTGTTCTGCACTGGGGCGGTGGTTGGCTTGTAACTGGTGATGGCCTGAATGCCTTTCCACATATCCCTGGTGTTGGTTGTGCTGAGGAAACGTTCCTGGATTTTTTGACTGTGCGTTCGCTTTGCTAGTCTGATAGCCCGGTTCAGGTTAGCCCTCGCTGATAACAGCGCCTCCTTGTCACCAGATCTAAAGGCAAGGTTCCGTACTTTTAGTTGTTTTCGTATTTCAGCAGTCATCCAGGGCTTCTGATTGGCACGGGTGCATATAGTTTTGTTATTGCTGACGTCTTCTGCGCATTTACTGATGTAGGCTGACACAGAAATGGCGTACTCATCTATATTTATTTTGTTGTTGTAAGTGGCAGCCGATTTAAACATGTCCCAATCAGTGCAATCAAAGCAGCCCTGTAGTGCCTCCGCTTCTATCAGCGCGGAAAGCAGTTAGCCCCACAATGCTAACAGCGTCATTCGGGATAGATGAGTTTAGCCATGTCTCCGTCAGAATTAAAGCACAACAGTTCGTCAATTCGCGGTTCGATGTAAATTCCACTTGTAAATGGTCCAGTTTGTTGTCCAGGGAGCGGACGTTGGATAGGAAAATGGATGGTAGAGGCGTTTTGAAGGGTTTAGCCTTCATCCGAGCCGTTAGCCCGGCCCGACAACCTCGTTTCCTTCCCCGGTCACAGCGCTTCCTCTTGCCACTTTTACTCGCTGCTTTGTAGGCCGCTGCGTTCTGTTGACGTAGCACTCCGAGGCTAAGTAAACACTCCAGAGTGATCGTCGAAATTTGCGCTGGATTTCTGGATGTTCGCATATCCAGCAAAAAACTGCGATCGTATATTAATCTACAGTTAGAGTTGTCTTTGTTCGCCCTCATAAACTGAGTCGAAGATTGGGGTTTTTGACTAGAATGTGAGAAACTGTCGGGAGCAGATCCAGCCGCCGCCATAGAGGGCGCCGCCATTTTATCCATTTGGAACCACCACGACTCTTCCTAGAGCTGGCCGGCCTTCTAAACTGAGCGATCGGGGAAGAAAGGCCTTAGTCAGGGAGGTGACCAAGAACCCGATGGTCACTCTGTAAGAGCTCCAGCGTTCCTCTGTGAAGAGAGGAGAGCCTTCCAGAAGGACAACCATCTCTGCAGCAATCCACCAATCAGGCCTGTATGGTAGAGTGGCCAGACGAAAGCCACTCCTTAGTAAAAGGAACATGGAAGCCCGTCTGGAAGTTGCCAAAAAGCACCTGAATGACTCTCAGACCATGAGAAACAAAATTCTCTGGTCTGATGAGACAAAGATTGAACTCTTTGGTGTGAATGTCAGGCGCCATGTTTGGAGGAAACCAGGCACCGCTCATTACCAGGCCAATACCATCCCTACAGTGAAGCATGGTGGTGGCAGAATCATGCTGTGGGGATGTTTTTCAGGAGCAGGAACTGGCAGACTAGTCAGGATAGAAGGAAAAATGAATGCAGCAATATATAGAGATATCCTAGATGAGAACCTGCTCCAGAGCGCTCTTGACCTCAGGCTGGAGCGATGGTTCATTTTTCAGCAGGACAACGACCCAAAGCACACAGCCAAGATCTCAAAAGATTGGCTTCAGAACCACTCCGTGAATGTCCTGGAGTGGCCCAGCCAGAGTCCAGACATGAATCCGATCGAACATCTCTGGAGAGATCTGAAAATGGCTGTGCACAAACTTCTCCCATCCAACCTGATTGAGCTTGAGACTTATTGCAAAGAAGAATGGGCAAAGCTGCCTAAAGATAGGTGTGCTAAACTTGTGGGATCATATTCAAAAAGACTTGAGGCTGTATTTGCTGCCAAAGGTGGATCAACTAAGTATTAAGCAAAGGCTGTGAATACTTATGTAAATGTGATTTCTTAGTTTTCTATTTTTAATAAATTCAAAAAAAGTAAAAAAAAACAAAACTTTTTCACATTGTCATAATGGAGTATTATGTGTAGGATTTTGAGATAAGAGATTAAATTAATACAATTTGGAATGAGGCTGTAACATAACAAAATGTGGACAAAGTGAAGCGCTGTGAATACTTTCCGGATGCACTGTATCTTGATCCACAACGAGTTATCTTACTCATTTGTATTCTAATCAATACATTTTTCCTCCATATTCATTGAAAAGTAACTATTTATCAACAATTTTTCAATATTTTTGTATAAAAATGCCTTTATCTCAAATTAATGTATTCCAATTCACTCAATTCGATTTTTCCTACTCTTTCTATTCCATAATTTGCCAATTCTGAAGTAAAAACAGGAATATTTGATCTTTTTTGGTATTAATCTGGCATTATCTTGAATTACCGCATCCAAAATCACTCACTCATATGTTCAAACTTCTCACTCCTTAATTTATCGATTTTCAACAAAAAAACCTAAAAAAAAATTCAGACCGCAAAAAAAAAAATAATCTCCGGAACCATCTGTGCCCGGTGCCCATTTTGAACACCCCTATGGTGAAAGCCAATCCTCAAAAAATCCACTATTTTCCGACTCCTTTTCATCTGTTCTATCAATTCTTCTTAAATATCACTTTTTCAACAATCTCAGCTCTTTTGAAAGCGTGCTTTTTGGCGTTTAAGAACACAATATTCTGAGCCATTTTTTTTTCCTTCCGAAGATGTATGTTATGGCAATCTGGGAGGAAACCGGAGCGCCCGGAGGAAACCCACGCAAGCATGAGAACATGCAAACTCCGCACATGAAGGCTTGTAGCTCGTTTCAAACCCATGACTTCAGAACTGTGCCACGGACTCGCTAACTGCCGATGTGCCATGCCGCTGTCGAGAAACAAAAGACAAAAAAATGGATAAAAAATAATTCGGTAGAAAAAAGAACCTTCAACAAAACTTTCCAATGGATCAAAACAGGATGATACAAACTAGAGTTACAAAGTGCACATTTGGTAAACTAGAACTCAACTACAGTGCAGTAAACCATGGTTTACTATGAACATTCCTTCACTGGAAATCAGAAAGAATGAACATTAATATTTACATAAAAGGTCCTACTTATTTTTTTTTAGCCGTACACTCACTTTGCCAATACGCTGTCAAACGGGCTGTTGTGTAAAGAAACTGTGACTTCTCGGTGCACATTCTGTGCAATGCAACACGCGTGTTCCCAAGGGAGCTGTCTGGCCGCATCGATCATGTTTTGTGCCCTGTACGTGTTCAGTGAAACCACTTTTTGTTCAATGTTCCACTCTCTGGCAACTTGCAAGAAATGCGCTGCAAAGGCGTCACTGAAGTGCCTCACACATTGTTACAAGCGGATCCTGAAGTTTCCCTAACGTTGCTGCTGGTGGCCACAGTTTATCGGCCTTTTTACGCGCCTAACTGTGGGCGGCACCATTGTACACAGCACCACCGGAAGGGATGTTCTTCACTTCCGGTTTCTTGGAAAGAAAACAGATCGTTTGGATAGCACATCGGCAATCTATATGCAAGTAAAATGGGACAGTTGTTTTAAATTGACTGGAAGTGGCGTGACAGTGTCGCACCCGTATACATTGTATGCATGGGAGGACAATATGTCGATCTGGCTGAGCGTAACGTACGGTAAGATTTGCGCTTCCTTTGTGGAGTCCATGGCGATATATGTAAAGTAGCCAGAGGTGTGTAGTACTGGAGTACATTTACTCCGTTACATGTACTTGAGTAAGTTTTGGGAAATGTTGTACTTCTAGGAGTATTTTGAAATCCCCATACTTTTACTTGGGTAAATTTACGAAGAAAAAATGTACTCTTATTTCGCTACATTAGACAACAGTGAAGTCGTTCCTGCGTTACTTAATAAATTCCTTTTACGTAAGTACGCGTCCGTCTTTATTATGACGGAGACTCTACCATGTTTCACCAGTCAAATGAAGCAGCCTAGTCAAGTAACCCATATTTGACTTTAGTAGGGAAAAAGTGATTTACGGATGAAACAGATTGAAATTGTCGCTTATCAATACTGACTATGAAAACACAGAAGAGGATGACCACCCCAAAAGCATGTTCTCCTTAAAAAGGGTGCAAAACAACAGCTACAATATGCAGTGTCTCCTTTGTTCGAGTTTATGGGCTAGCTTGTTGCTCTGCTTGCAGAGCCTGTTAAGATAAGTATTAGGGCTTTAAGTGTGCTGCTTGGTGTAATACACACTAAATGTATTTACACTATTTTTACTTGATTGTTTAGTAAGGCTTGCAGTCATTAGGTAGATTAGTTTAATCTACTTTGAAATTAAATGTATTTTTTTGTTTATTGGATGGACTTTGATAATTTGATGATCTGATTGGTTGTTTTGAAAAAGAAATCAATACATACAACGACAGTTACTCAGTACTTGAGAAATGAAATGAAATGATCTGCATTTATATAGCGCTTTTCAAGTCAATGACTTCCCAAAGCGCTTTACAGTGTGCTTCACATTTCCCAATAGTGGCCGTGTATTGTAGCCATGTAAGACGCTAACCTGCTTATTGGGGGTATTAGGGGTTCAGTGTCTTACCCAAGGACACTTCGACTTGTAACACGGACAAGCCGGGATTCGAACTGGGATCCCTTGATCCCAAGACCTCCTGAGCTACGGCTGCCCAAATCTTTTTACCAAGTACTTTTTTACTTTACTGTAGTAAGTATGTGGATGACTACATGTACTTTTACTTTAGGAATATTATTCTGAAGTAACAGTACTTTTACTTGAGTAAAATTGTTGGCTACTCTACCAACCTCTGACAGTAGCTAACAATTTGCACTCTGGTTTGTTGTATTGGGGACACTTTCTGGTCTAATATCATCTGATCACGACTATTTATGTGTTTCCAATATGTAGCGTACCAAATCATATTTTACTGTTTGGCAAACTGCTGCAACACTAAAACACAGATAGCATATTGCTAAACTTGCAAGGCTACGATGTTTATTGGAACAATATACTGGGCAACTACAGGTAGGTACAAAAATCTACCGACAGCTGCTATTTCTATACAGAGAGGAAGGGGGTTGCCTCTCGAGACAGCGTCTCGTTCTCGGGGAGAGCGATTTTATACCAGCCAGAGCTCTGGGGGGAAAAAATATTTTGTCGTGTTTTTCTCCACATAGAAGAACAAACATAAACATTTTGGGGTGGTTTCTTCAGGTTCAATACCCTCAGCCACATGATGAATGAAAACACATGATCACATGTACAACTCGGCTTCATGGCGAGCCGGTGGTCAGAACATCCCCGATCAACCCACTTGTTCAGATGCCTTTGTGAATTTTGGCATTCAATTGTGGCGCACGTCCTCCCCGAACTATATTTCTTTGGAGGTAAATCCATGATTGACTTTCTTCTATCCGGTTGTGTTTATCGAGACTGGCTATATAAAAACATATTTTATTTATATTTTCTTATTTTGCGCAATGTACATACAGTTTGAGCAAACCTACGTCCTCTGTCCTGTACATATTACCGATTGTTATTTTTCTTAATCTTCTTTTTTATCCTAGAGTGCCAACATCTAATCTCGATGTTAACAATGTGAACTACGTTGGAAAAAAGGATAATAAAGACTATTCTATCCTATTAAAAGAGATTGAACCTACACTTTTTGCAACTTATTGTGCATTACTTCCCTACAAATAAATCATTTGGTGTGGAAAAATGGTAAAAAAATAATGCAATGAGTGTGGCACAGTCTTGTTCAAGTGGCTTGGGTAGCTAGTGGAGATTTCAGATTCAGATTCAGATATACTTTATTGTCATTCTTGTACACGTGTATACAGAACGAAATGTCGATACATCAGACCCGCACAGTTTTCTTGAATGTACAGATATAACAAAATGTTGTACTGAGTTAGAGTATTGAAGTACTGATAAAATGCTAAATAATTTATAGCTATGTATAGTATTATACAGTAGTGCAAAGAGTGCAAGAGGAGCAGCTAACCAGATGTGCAAAATGGGCAGTCAGGTAAACAAGTCATTATACAATAACAATAAAACTGGAGTACGATAGTGTTGGTCAATTTCTATAATAAAACGTGATTTGTTGTTATACGCTATTTCTCTATTAAAACAAATTTAATGTCTTGGGTTCTTTGTCCGGCACTAACTCGGGTGTGTGAAAGATTGTTTAAAGAAGAGTAAAGTTTCTTTTTCAAATGTGTTTTCCTCGCAAAAGGAAACAGTCAAATTGCTTGAATGTTTATTTTAACAGTATACAAATTAATGCTCCCCTGGAGTTTTATCACCTCATCTTTCCATGTTTATGCATTAGGTTTTTCATCAAAAGTGCTGCTTTATGCACCGGTGTGCATTTTCAGTAAGGACAAAATAAGAAAGCGACATTTCGCCGCTCTTTATATGTCCACAGTCAGTGTTTACCTCATCCCCGGGCATCCACGAGTGTGCAGTGTGGACAAATTAAGTGTCTCATCATTCAGTCGGGACACGCAATTAGAGCTGTAGTCGTAACTTGCAGTAGACATGGCATGACTCATGTTATGTTGCTATATTTCTCAGCCAAACTGATGCCTGTCTTTTAAATGCTCTCAAGAGGGAGGTGTAAACACATCAAAGGACATGCATAGATAGTCCCTCAATGTCTATGTTGGTCAACTTAGAGGCAAAAAAGACACATCAGAAGTCATGTTGATTCATATGGCCATGTTTTATTGCTTGCTTTGCATAAAAGCATTGACCGAACGGCAGAATAAGATATCATGAATGGGTATTTACTTACCGTTTGCATAGTCTTAGAGGGAATAGGTGGCTATTCGAGGGTACTTTTAGATTTTTACGGGCACAGGTTCAACCCTAAATCTCTTAGTTGCCTAACAATCGCTTGGGTAAACTATACCACTCCCAATTTAATGAAATTAGTTCCTTGTTGAAGCAACTTTTAAATTAGTGGTCGTCAACTGGTCTGATTCGAGGAACCACCATCCCACCACTAACCGCGCGACAAATCAAGAAAAATATTTTCGGTTTGCAACATTTTTGAATGCAGTTTGAACCACAGATCGGAGAATATATTCAGCTTTTTTAAAGAACAAAATGACCAGAAAAAAATTAATTAATAATATTCCCCTAAAAGCTCAATTCGCTGCATTTTTAATGAAATCCAAAATGCTTCACTTCAGTGGGTTGTCTTCAAGATAATAACATCCATTTATCAAATATCATTTGCTGTATCTGTGTTTGGTTTTGCTCGACAAGCGTAAATAAACTACCATTTTGTTTTATTTTGGTGCAGAACGACAAATGTTTGTCAACAACTCACATTTGCAGGACATCATTGCCATCGACAGTTAAGAAGTATAATTTACCTTCAGTTATTTTCCCCTAGCATTTTGCCAAGTCTCGCAACCCACTGGTAATGGGTCTGGAACCCGCTTTAAGGTCGCGACCCACTCGTTTGAATGGAACTCAAGAGTAAAACTTGATGTTTCCTGACATCCTAACTTTTTCATTCCTGTTGTTGGTCAAATTGGATGTCAATAAAGCCCAAATGTGTAATATTTGAACACTTGACGGCACGGTGTTGTCTGGTACAAGCGAGGGTCATTGATACGCAGCAGAACGTGGGGGAAAATTCCGGAAAAGCATGGCACCGATCCAAGAAGAGATCTCACGGTGAAAAAGGAATAAAAATTTCTCGACCTATGATGTTTTTTTAAATAACATTGTTATGAGAGTTCATGTAGTTTTGCTCAATATTAAACCCTTGTTTATGCTGTTGTTACTTAGCCAGTGTCTGATAGACCTGTTGCATTTTAAGGCTTTTAATGATTCACAATTAAACACTTTATGTCAAAAGACTAAACTAAACTGTGGAAATTTGGAGGCCTGGCTCACTGAGATAAAAGAGTGGATGTCACTTAATTTCTTGTGACTTAACTCTGAAAAGACAGAAATGTTAATTATTGGTCCATCTAAATGACATGACTTGCTCTCAAAAACTGCTCTGAACATTGACAAATGTAATATCACCTAGAGTGACTCAGTTAAAAATTTAGGTGTCATATTTGACCCCGATCTGTCTTTTCAAACACACATGAAGAATATTAAATGCCATGACTTATTCTCAAAAACTGCTGTGAACATTGACAAATGTCACATCACACAGAGTGACTCAGTTAAAAATTTAGGTGTCATATTTGACCCTGATCTATCCTTTGAAACGCATGTAAAGAAAATTACTAGAACCGCTTTCTTTCATCTCCGTAACATTGCTAAAATTCGTCCTATACTTTCTCAGTCGGATGCGGAAATCATAATTCATGCGTTTGTTACCTCCCGTCTCGACTACTGTAATGCACTACTCTCTGGACTCCCGAAGTCTACAATCAAGTCTCTTCAGCTGGTACAAAATGCCGCAGCGAGGCTTTTAACTAGGACAAAAAAGTACGATCACATAACACCGATTTTGGCTAACCTGCATTGGCTCCCAGTTGGCCTTAGATGTGATTTCAAGGTTCTCTTAGTATTATACAAAATCATACATGGACTTGCTCCTTCTTATCTTTCAGATCTGATTTCCCCCTATGTCCCGGTCCGAAGCCTACGATCTGAGAGTGCCGGTCTTCTGGTGATCCCAAGAGCAAAGAAGTGTTCTGCTGGTTCGAGAGCGTTCTCCATCCGGGCACTGGTGCTGTGAAATGCTCTTCCCCCTGAGATCAGATCTGCAACCTCAGTGGAAATGTTTAAATCTAAGCTTAAAACTCACTTCTACTCCATAGCATATGAAGAAAAATAGTCTGTGTAATATAGTGTAATAATCTGTGAAGCCCTTTGAGACTCTTCGTGATTTAGGGCTATACAAATAAAAATGACTTGACTTGACTTAACTATTACTAGAACACCTTTCTTCCATCTTCGCAACATTGCTAAAATTTGCCCTATGCTGTCTCAGTCAGATGCGGAGATTATAATTCACGTGTTTGTTACTTCCCATCTCGATTACTGTAATGCACTACTCTCCGGTCTCTCGAAGTCCAAAATCAAGAGCCTTCAGCTGGTACAAAATGCTGCAGTGAGGCTTTTAACTAAGACAAGAAAGTTTGATCACATTACCCCGATTTTAGCTAACCTGCATTGGCTCCCTGTTAGCTTAAGATGTGAATTTAAGGTTCTCTTGGTATTATACAAAATCATGCATGGACTTGCTCCCTCATATCTTTCAGTTTTAGTTTCCCCCTACGTTCCAGTCCGGAGTCTTCGCTCTGAAAACGCTGGTCTACTGGTGAGCCCAAGAGCCAAGAAGAGATCCAAAGGTTCGAGAGCGTTCTCCATATGGGCCCCGGTGCTGTGGAATGCTCTTCCCCCTGATATTCGATCTGCAACCTCAGTGGAAATGTTTGAATCTAAGCTAAAACACACTTCTATTCTATAGCATATGAATAATCTATAATTGATGCTGATAATATGTGTATTATTTGCCCCTGGTGTAGGTTTTAGATGAGGGGATGGTGTCATAACGGTCTGTAATAATAGTTTGCAATAGTCTTTGATATGCGCAGCCCTTTGAGACTCTTTGTGATTAAGGGCTATACAAATAAACATAACTTGACTTGACTTGACACATGTAATCTTGTGTTGACTGAGTCCCTAGAACATATTGAGGACAACTCTCATTCCTTGGTTTTCCTCAGTGCTTCTCCTTCCTGTGTAGACTTGTAAGTTCTAAGCCTATGAGGACATGGCATCACTGGCAGCACACACCTTTATACCATACTTTGCATGTTTAGATTGTATATACTGCTGAAAGGGGCAGTGGCTTCTAAATGGCACCAGCTGTTCATCAATGGTGACATTTGGCCCAGGGTTGTACAGCGGCGCACCCACTTTTCCTACACTGTCTTGATGGCAGCTAGTTTGTCTCCCTGCCGTCAAGATGGTCTGTCATCTCGATTGTCAAAGCGGATTATACTGGAAGATATAGATTTCCAGAGACAATGTCTCTACTAGTTTCTGCATCCCAGAGGGATGGTGGAGATTCCCCTTTGGACTTGAAAACTCCAGCAAGGATGACAACTCCAAAGTAAGCATGTAATTGGGTTTGGTCCATTTTCATCCACCTTTCCCAAAAATACTTCTCCCTTCTAGATTAGTGCAGTCAGAAATCATTTCCTAAATGCAATCTTGGATGAAAAGCTCAAAAGAAAATTTGATGTCATAACTGCCATATGTGTTTGGCCTGGTTGGATCCTTATCAAGTCAAGTCACATTTATTTATATAGCCCTTAATCACAAAAATGTCTCAAAGGACTGCACAGGATTACAATTACAAAATTACACAATTACCTGATCTTAAACCAGCATGCGGGCAAGGAACAACTCAAAAACCTCAGTTCGAGGAGAAAAGAGAAACCTTGAGAAAGGACCTCACATGTGGTAATCCCCCTTCCAGGATTGACCAGGGTGAATTACAATTAGCATTACTCTACACATAATAATAAACATTAGGTAAGATGTTGAAAATGTCCGGAAAGTGCATGACATCAACGACGCCCCCAGCCTGCAAACCAGTCCAGAAAGTCTATGACGGCCACGACGCTGCCTCCCGTCTCTGCCAGCTGGTAAATGCAGGGGTTGACATGCTGCAGGTCAGACGCTGGTCCGCTGACCCATCCCAAATCATCCTTCTCCTTCGTATCAGCCAGGCAGGCGTCGGAAAAAGACAGGACAAAACAGAATATGAGGTGGGCATCAATCATATGCTTTGGAATAGAAGTGTGTCTTAGGCCTCGATTTAAAAACTTCCGTTGAGGTTGCAGATCTTATAAGAGAATCCAACATGGCGGCGCATGGATACATGCTTGCGGCTCGTCCAGCTAATCTTCTATTTATTGCCGTTCTCTTGTCTTTTTTGCTTTCACTTTTGGACACATGTGTGGCCAAAAACACTTACAGTAGGGACGAACTTATTCGGTTGGGTGGGCGTCTAAATTTCGATTTTTCGGGCACTTTTTATACCACCCATGATATACCGAGCGAACTTCAAAGAGACCCGGCATCCTTGTGGACAGCTATTCCTCTTAATAAACGACGGCGGCGGCCCCGTAAAGAAAGAAAACAGAAACGTGGTTGCCGTGCAGGTAGATGTGTGAA
The DNA here is from genome assembly GCF_059441175.1 of Urocampus carinirostris. Classification (NCBI taxonomy): domain Eukaryota; kingdom Metazoa; phylum Chordata; class Actinopteri; order Syngnathiformes; family Syngnathidae; genus Urocampus; species Urocampus carinirostris. The sequence continues at coordinate 38,072,904 of NC_142350.1, forward strand.
GCGTGTGAAGTCCAAGCAGCAAGATGGACGCGAGGATGGACGCGAGGATGTAACTAATTCCACCATTCATTCCTCGCCGGACAACCGACGCTTTAAACTCAGCGCTCACGAACGGCCACAACGCCGGGAGCTTTTGAAGATCTCGACAAAGACTACAAAGAGTTCAGCTAAGTCAAATGATTCAGCAAAACTGAAATTTGGTCTGTTAAATATTAGATCGCTTGCTCCAAAAGCTTTACTTGTTGATAACATTATTCGTGATTATAAACTTAACTGTATGGGTCTTTGTGAAACGTGGTTACGCCCGGATGAGCACTTAGCGCTAAATTATGCCTCTCCCCCAGACTACGAGAGTAGTCATATAGCACGCACGCTGAAAAGGGGTGGTGGTGTTGCGCTAATCTCTGAAAAATCGCTCAAATTTAATACACGTACCTCTAATAATTACAAAACGTTTGAGGCTCTTGTGATGCGGTCCCCTCAATTGTCAATTGATGTAATAACTATCTATCGTGCACCTGGGCCATACACAACTTTCTTAGACGAATTTGCTGAACTTTTGTCTGAACTAGTAACCTATGCAGACAAAATTATAATTATGGGAGACTTTAACATTCATATGAACTCCCCACACAGTTCACTTACTATTGCGTTTAGTTCTCTAATTGATGCATTTGGTTTTACTCAACTGGTTGACTTGCCAACCCATAAAAATGGGAACACGCTAGACTTGATTCTGACTCGAGGAGTTTTAACCTCAAACATTATGGTGCTACCGTGTACTACTGTTATCTCTGATCATTATTTAGTGACATTTGAGGTGCTAACTAAATGTAGAGTTAATAAAGATGAGGGATTTAGCGGACGCAATATAAGCACTGGCACAGTTTCTGAGCTCTTTGAACTCCTTCCTGGAGCAGTTGCGTCCTTTCCTAAATACAATGGCTCGATTGACTCACTCATGAATGAGTTCAATACCACCCTGACTAGTGTGCTGGATTCAATAGCGCCCATAAAACTAAAATCACGTCCTAAAAGACGCACACCTTGGTTTACTGATGAAACTAGAACCCTTAAAAAAGAATGCAGGAAATGGGAGAGAAAATGGCGCGCTACCAAGCTTGAGGTTTTCCATCAAACCTGGTGTGACAGCTTGTTAAAGTATAAAGCGGCCCTTGCCTCTGCAAAATCGGCCTACCTTTCGAAGGTGATTGCGTCTCAAAAGAACAACCCCAAAGCCCTTTTTGACACTGTAGCATCGCTTACAAGGCAACAGCCTATCGCAGACAGTTCGACACACTCTGCTCAGGAGTTAATGGTCTTCTTCACTAAGAAGATTCAATGCATACAGGAAGAAATTGCAAAAGATATTGTTAGTACCACACGTATTAAAGGACTGAAATTTACAGATGCACGACAGGGTGGCTGCCCTGGGAAAATGGCCGGTTTTAGTGAACTGTCACTTGATGATCTCAAACAAGTGGTGAATGCGGCCAAACCGACAACTTGCCAGTTCGACCCGCTCCCAGGTTCACTTATTAAAAGTCTTTTTAGCGTCCTTGGGCCTTCAGTTCTAAATATTATAAATACATCACTCTCCTCAGGTGTAGTTCCAGCAGCTTTTAAGTCCGCCGTTATTAAACCCACACTGAAACGACCCAACCTTGATCCAGAAATATTAAGTAATTACAGACCTGTGTCAAACCTACCTTTCCTCTCTAAAGTACTCGAAAGAGTAGTGGCACAGCAGCTGAATGCTTTCATATCCGAGAATAACCTTTTTGAATCCATGCAATCAGGATTCAGGGCTAACCACTCTACTGAGACAGCTCTGATCAAGGTAACAAATGATCTCCTAATGTCAATGGATTCTGGCGCTTCATCACTTTTGCTGCTGCTGGATCTTAGTGCTGCTTTTGACACAGTGCGCCACAATATCCTACTAGAACGGTTGGAAAAATGGATTGGTCTCTCAGGAGCTGTCCTCTCGTGGTTCAAATCCTACCTCTCAGATAGGACGCACTGTGTTAAATATGGTGAAACGACATCTGAGCCCTTTAATGTTACCTGCGGTGTTCCGCAGGGTTCAGTGCTCGGCCCCCTACTTTTCAACATTTACATGCTTCCATTAGGTGATATTATTCGCAAGTACAATATCAGCTTCCATTGCTATGCAGACGACACTCAACTATATCTTCCGTTGGAGGAATCTTCCACACTAAACTGTGGAAATTTGGAGGCCTGTCTCACTGAGATAAAAGAGTGGATGTCACTCAATTTCTTGCGTCTTAACTCTGAAAAGACTGAAATGTTAGTCATTGGTCCTTCTAAATGCCGGGACTTATTCTCAAAAACTGCTGTGAACATTGACAAATGTCACATCACACAGAGTGACTCAGTTAAAAATTTAGGTGTCATATTTGACCCTGATCTATCCTTTGAGATGCATGTAAAGCAAATTACTAGAACTGCCTTCTTCCATCTTCGCAACATTGCTAAAATCCGTTCAATACTGTCTCAGTCTGATGCGGAAACAATAATTCATGCATTTGTTACCTCCCGTCTCGATTACTGCAATGCACTACTCTCCGGTCTCCCGAAGTCCAGAATCAAGTCTCTTCAGCTAGTACAAAATGCCGCAGCGAGGCTCTTAACCAGGACAAAAAAGTACGATCACATAACACCGATTTTGGCTAACCTGCATTGGCTCCCAGTTAGCCAAAGATGTGACTTCAAAGTTCTCTTAGTATTGTACAAAATCATACATGGACTTGCTCCCTCTTATCTTTCAGATCTGATCTGCCACTATGTCCCGGTCCGAAGCCTACGATCTGAGAGTGCTGGTCTTCTGATGATCCCGAGAGCAAAAAAGTCTTCTGCTGGTTCGAGAGCGTTCTCCATCCGGGCACCGGTGCTGTGGAATGCTCTTCCCCCTGAGATTCGATCTGCAACCTCAGTGGAAATGTTTAAATCTAAACTTAAAACTCACTTCTACTCCATTGCATATGAATAACCTACTCCTCTTGTCGGTTGAAAATAGTTTGTGTAATATAGTGTAACAATCTGTGAAGCCCTTTGAGACTCTTCGTGATTTAGGGCTATACAAATAAAAATGACTTGACTTGACTTGATCTCCAGAGGCAGGGCGTTCCATAACACCGGGGCCCGGATGGAGAACGCTCTCGAGCCTGCAGACTTCTTGGCTCTCTGAGTCACAAGTAGACCGGCATTTTCCGAGCGCAGACTCCGTGCAGGAACATAGGGGGAAATCAAATCGGAGAGGGTGCAAGCCCATGCAACCATTTATATGTTAATAAGAGAACCTTAAAGTCACATCTTAAGTGGACTGGGAGCCAGTGCAAGTTGGCCAATACAGGAGTAATATGCTCAAACTTTTTGGTCTTAGTCAAAAGTCTAGCTGCCGCATTCTGAACCAGCTGCAAACTTTTAATAGAATAGAATAGAATAGAATATACCTTTATTGTCATTGTTACAAATGGGCTAACATATTGTGACAACGAAATTGGGCATGACACTCCAGTTTTACACATTCATAGTGAGGTATGAGCAAGAAGATAAAGGAACAGAGAAGATAATGTTATAAGACAAGGGGGATAAGGCTATAGTTATAATTTACATGGTATTTACACAAGAAATGTCGGCATGTGGGATGTTACATACAGGGTTGTCGTGATAACGTCGGTATCGTGCTGCTGGACATCGGGAGACCAGAAAGCAATACATTACAGTAATCAAGCCGAGAAGTAATAAACGCATGAATTAAAATCTCTGCATCTGATTGGGACAGCATCGAACGAATCTTCGCAATATTACGGAGGTGGTAGAAAGCTATTCTAGTAATATTTTTCACGTGTAACTGAAACGACAGGTTAGGATCAAATATAAAACCTAGATTTTTGACCAAGTCACTATGGGTGATATTACATTTGTCTAGGTTCAGGGTAGTGTTTGAAAACAACTGACGACAGTGAGCTGGACCAATAATCAACATTTCAGTTTTTTTCTGGGTTAAGGCGTAAAAAATTAAGTGACATCCATCTTTGAATCTCAGTAAGGCAAGCCTCCAGATTTCTACAACTTAAATGTCCATTTTTTTCCAGTGGCACATACAGTTGAGTGTCATCTGCATAGCAATGGAAACTAATATTATACTTGCGGATAATGTCACCAAGCGGGATCATATAAATACTAAAAAGAAGGGGGCCAAGTACAGAGCCTTGAGGAACACCACACTGGCATCCGCTCTTTTCTTGGGCGAGAAGGCCATTAAGTTTCAGAATTTTTGGACATCCAAATTTCCTCACTTGACTGACTGGTTCTGGGCCTCACTCAGGCTGTCAATGGCTTGGTCCTGGGGCGAGAGGCATACGGTCTGGTACTGTAGCTTGTATTTTTCTGGAACAGGCTTAAGCTCAATCTCATCATCTTCTTTAGAGTCCCTGTCAGACTCTGAATTTTCAGAAATGTCATCCTCAAATTCTGAAGCCTCTTCTTGTGAATCCCCGAACTCTAGATCATTATCATAAACTTTACTCTTCTAAAATCAATTCCAGGACCTTCTGGGCAGAGTACCTTTTGGCCATGTTAATTGGTTATGCTAAGAAACTACTTTGGCAAAGCTATAGTTATACCGTCCCACCTCCAACTATTTATTTTGCAAACAACGTTTGAGAAAATAAACACTCATAAGACAGAGGGTCAAATGTGCGAGAAATTTTTGGCAACTGCTCTTTTCTGTTTCTGCACCTGCGGTTCCCAAACAAAAATACAAAGTCTCATTTTCTCACACATATCTCCTTCATAAAAAAGAGCCAAAGCCAGTGAGTTTAACTTTGAATAACTATTAAATTGTGTAATTTTTATGAAAAATGCACCACACACGGGTAAAATGAAAGAACCCAGTCTGCCAGAAATGTGAACGTGTGCCTTATAACCAAGTCAGTCTTATGCACCGCAGAAATGGTCGGAAAAGATTGGAAATGCATATAGTAATTATATTTGAGCGTTACCATGCAAGGCTTTATGATAATACCATATATTTTACCATAACCCAGACGGTGTTGACGAACAGGTGAAGAAGTGGAGAGACTGTGAAACCTTTGAGAATGCACTCTGCAAATCAGTGTTGTAGAACTGTAAAAATTGTGTGATAATAGAATAAGCTCTAATGCCATTTTGTATGGTATTTGAACCCTGATGGTCTAGTCTTAATATGTTTGGCTCGCACTGCCACAAGTCAGGAGCGATTCCCATCGCATGCATTTTTTGTTACGACTTAGGTCAGGTTATGTGTGCACAGGCACATATTAATTACATGTATAAACTCTTATAGCCCACTCAATTGCATGCGCCTTATAGTCTGGTGCGCTTTATGTATGAAAACTGTAGAACAAAAGATTTTGGGTGGTGCGCCATATAACCCATCGCATTTTGTTGTACAGAAAATACAATGCTTCTATAATACCATGCTTCCATAATACTTCGCCTGAATTGTAACTTGAGTGAGTTTGGCAGTGCCACCCAAATCTTTTCCACCATTGTCAAGCGCCTTAGTTCAAAACTGTGAATTGCAGACAAAGTTAGATAATTGCCGCTCACACTAGGAGTTTGGCAAACGTCTTCCCCACGAGACAGCAGATGAAATGGTGCTTCAACCCCCAAAAGTGTCATTCCTAATGAAATGGTAATTACAAACCCAGCGGAACAGCTGAGGGGCCTGCTGAGGCCCAGAGAGCCAAACTACCAGAATAAACCCGCTACAACATCCCGCAGAGAGGAGAGAGAGCTCAGAGAGGCAGAGATGATGGAAGTGGGGGACGGGCCGGCTTGAAGGGTGAGCAGTTTTCAACAAGAAACAGGCAAGAGGTTCAGGTAGACCAAAAATCATGTGGGCTTCGAGTGATATGTAACGCACAGGTTGCTTCTGTAGTGCACTGGGACCCTCATCAATAACACCGACTGTGTGGAAGGCATAGGGGGCTGCGATGTGGGGAGGGGGTGCGGTGGCTGAAAGCGTGCTCGCAGCCCAGATAATTGATTGCTTTGTAAGTGAACGTGTCTTTAACCTTTGGGAGGTCAGGCCCAGTCGGACACCATCGCTCCTGCCCACGGTTGAACCGCTTCCAGCCGTTTGTCTTCGGCTGCTCCCTCTTCTCAGGGCCGATTTGTCAAGCATGAGATGTTTGGGGTGTTTAGATTAGAGGCGAGATGGGAAAACAAAGGCAAAATGCCACCCCAAACAAAAGGCCCAGGCCCCGAATCTCCCACTGATCTGCCGGCTGGGCGCAGGGCCAGATACCTGGGGTGCAGAAACTGCACGAGAGTGCCGGCTGCTGGGTGGTTAGGGTTTTGGGGGGAAATGGGAGGGTGTTTGTTATGGGTTGGGCTTTTCTGAAGCGCAGCCACAACGAAGCCCCTGAAACATATAAACTCTGGTGCTTGAACCAGAGCCAGGATGCAGGCTGAACTAGAGCCAGGGCAGAAATTGAATGGCAGCCAGAGAAGTGACATGAGATAGAGGCAACATATCGCCTTGAGACTCCGCCAAAATGGCAGCAATAGACTCGGGAGAGGTTGGGTAGGACGAAGCCTCGGGCTTCCAACTGTGCTCGTGGTTGTAATATTTCTCATCGCTGAAAAATTCAAAGCATTGCTCTGCTCCCCACCTTGGCACTTTGGTGGTCTGTTTGTCAGGATGTAAGTGATTCCAGGTCATTTATCTTGGGTCAATATCATTTGGGGAAAACAAACTCTTGGACGTAGATTAAAATAGAATTAAATTTAATAGAGGGCAGCACGGCAGAGCAGTGGTTAGTACATGTGTGGCACAGTTTTGAGGTCATGAGATTGAACCTCTTGTGTGGAGTTTGAATGTTCTCCCCGTGCTTTCGTGTGTTTCCTCCGGGCATTCCGGTTTCCTCCCACATTCCAAAAACATGTATGTCAGGTTAATTGGCCGGTCCAAATTGTCTCTAGGTGTGAATGAGCGGGCCAATTGTCTGTCCCCTGCCCACTGCCCGAAGATAGCTGGGATGGGCTCCAGCACCGCCGCGACCCTACTGAGGATAAGCGGTGCAGATAACGGATGGATGGATACATTTAATAGAATAGAGTCTTTACCATCATTGATTACAATGTAGTGAACATTGCGTGATGTTATCTGCAAAGATAATAATACTTTCTATTGCAATGCAGGTGATACTCAAGTGTATCTGCCACTTGAGGCGACCGCTCCGTTAAGTTGTGGATATTTAGTGGCCTGCCTTACCCAGATAAAAAGATAGATGACGCTTTTTTTTGCACTTTGACCCAGAAAAATTGAGACGTTGAATCTTAGTCCAGCTCATAGTCGTGACTTGTTCTCAAACACACTTCTGAACGTTGTAAAGTGTAATATCACCCAGAATGACTCAGTCAATAATCTAGGTGTCATATTTGATCCTAATCTGTCATTTTAGATATAGGTGAAAAATATTACGAAAATATAGTTTTTTTACACCTACGTTATTTTGCGAAGAATCACCCGATGCTGTTGAAATTAGACCCTGGGATTAAAATTCATTTGTTTATTGCGTTTCATTTTGATCAAGGTAATGTATCGCTAAGAGCCAAGAAGAAATCTGCAGGTACAAGAGCCTTTTTAATTTGGGCCCTGGTGCTGGCAGACGCTCTGGCCCCTAGGATTAGATTTGTAACCTCAGTTAAAGTGTATGTTTGAATTGAAGACAAACTTCTATTCTACAACTTGTGATTGATGCTGACCGCATACTTTTTTTTCCCGGTCTTTTCTGGCTGCCTGGCTAGTGGCGGAGTGAGAGAGTGGGATGAATCAGCTGGCCAGCAACTGGACCTGAGACATTTCATATTGTGCAATGACCAACTGACTGAGATGTTATTTGCTGATGTTGATTGTGTTTTGAGTATTGTTACCCAATGCAACATCTATCGCAGCCTGGTCATCCGAAAAGAAGGATTACCTTTTGTGTGGCTCCTTCTCAATGTTTCTTATTTTTATCATGCTGATATTTTTTAGTTCATCCTTGCCCTCATGCAAGTTTCAGATCAGGGGATGTTGTAATTGTGGCCTGTGTTGTCCTTTGAGACGTTTTGTGATTGAGGGCAATACAAATAAATACGACTCTACTTTATTTGACATTGTTTGCATCGAGGAGATGAGACATGGCACTCCAGGATAAACAAAATGCGCACATAATAAAAAAGTAACAAGACAGTACTACAGTAACAAGAATGACCCAAGTTCAAAGTGCAATTTCTTTTTATAACAATAGTGAGATGAATAGTAGTTCTAATTACATATATCAATAAACTCATTTTTCAATAAGACTCTCAGTATTACGTATTTGTTTAAGTTGGTAATGGCCCGGTGAAGAAAATGTCCCTAAGCCTGTTAGTACAGTGGAACCTCGGTTCTCGACCATAATCCGTTCCAGAACCCTGTTCGAAAACCGATTTGTTCGATCACCGAAATCATTTTTCCCATTAAAAATAATGTAAATCGTTTTAATCCGTTCCAACACCCTGAATGTTTACCTTGAATGTTTAACGGAAACATAAAGTTAACCCAGGCTAATCGTACGTCCGCGTTATCGTAATCTTCCGTACGAAAGATTACGCTTTCTCTCTAAATTTTTGGTCAGACTCCGATTGTTCGAACTGAGAGGCGTTCGAAAACCGAGGTTCCACTGTACTTGTTTTAAGGGACCTGTAGTGCCTACCAGAGGGCAACAGGTCAAAGAGGTGGTGCAAGGGGAAGGGGTCCCTTATGATAATATTGTCTCTGTTGCGTTACCTACTTGTAGGCAAGGTATATAAATTAGGAGTGGTTGTGTAAAACCAACTAGCACTTCTAAACGTTTCAAAGGGACCCTGTTTGATGTTTGCCCGCTAGACGTTGCTGGATTGATTCGAGTGATATGTAAGTGCAACCGAAAATGAATGCTATAAAGCACAAGGAAGATTACAAACTACAGGGACTCAAAATTATCAAAAAACAAATTTTATATTCTTTGCCCAGTCTTTTACAAGGCCTCTGATTTTTTACGAGTACCGGTAGCTGCAAAATGGTTGCCAATCATGTCAGCTCCCTCTATGTGAGCGTTGTGTTGTTTAAAATGAATGAGAATTTCTTGACCTAAGAGTGATTTTTAAAAAATAATATGTTTATATGATCTCTTATGTAATCTTGTAATGTTTATTCACCAAATACATGTTTTTAAATTATTGACAGTTTTATTTACAACTAGGGGTTGCTAAATATTACACACTGTCACTTTAAAGGAGACATGTCCAGCTGAATAATTTGTTTGCCTTTCTAAAACACCACTCTCCCACAAAAAAACACAGTCAAAATGTTGTTTTTCTACAACCACCCATCTGTGAGAATTTCAGTACTGAATCAGTAGAACCCAATGCATCTAAATAACGAATGCATTTGCATTTTTGTACAGGGATTTAGTTTTTTAGAATGTAAAAGTATGTCTGAACACATGCATGTAAGCAAAAGGTGATGCTTGCGCCTGACACTTCCATCTGCTCTTCTCTTTCCATCCAAGAAGTGTAGCTGCCATTTCTCTCCTGGGCTGACATTTGTTGGTGCTATATTTTCGCGTCTTGTTGTAAGGCTTGATGCAGGTAACAAGTGGGAAAAGGCTGATGGGGATGAGGAAGGGGATGTCAGTGATAGACGGCACACTGAATTGTCAAAACCTGTCTTGTAACCTTGTGGTTGGTTTTAATGTGGATATTTGTATTGAAGTCACACATGAAGTCTGAAATGATGTCATACACACTGGTCCAAAAATGGCAATTCCTCAAATTCCTTTATTTCCTAAAATGATGATGTGGGTCACTCAGTAACTTCCTTTTGTTTTCATCAAATTTTGAGGGACGTCTAAGGTCACTTGTGTTTAGTGGTTTCTAAACTTTCTAATGCCACTCTTAGCCTTTTTCCCTAACATACTTCAATATCTTGCAAATTGTTGTATACACTTTCTTTGACTGAGATCTTCAAGGGGATTATTTTGTTGCCGCCAAATGTCAATTTGTCTCTGTTGATTATGGCTAACGTGGTGAATCCTGACAGTAAACCGTCAAAAAAAGCACCAAGTTGGTGTAGCAAACGCAATTATTTATGCTCACAATTGGACGGAAGCCACAACCACCATCGTTATCCTTTTTTTGGAACGCCCAGTATAATCACTGAACCTAAATTCAGTCTAAGGCACTGTTTACTCCAAAAATGTAAGCCTGCAAGCACCACTCTGACATTACACGAATTCACTAAATGTTCATTGTTTACCTGATCATTACAAACTGGACCTTTATACACATACCAGAAAATCATTTTGTTTTGCTTCTGGAATGGAAATGGCCTCATTAAGGAGCAAATACGATGGCATACAATAGAAGTATAAGGACTTCTAATGCGGTTGAGGGTTTCAAACTTTTTTGTTTGTTTTTTCACATTGATGCTCTAATTTTGCAGATTCGGGTAAAATTTTGAGAGTTATGAAGCTAAACAAGATGTATGAACAAAAAGTATGCTCCAGGACGAATTCAAAATGTGTGTTTCCTGAAGAGTGCAAACCAGATGTATTTCATTTGTGAAAGTCCACTGTGCATGGTGCCACATGTTTCAGCGCTAAAACTGTCGACATGTGAGTTAAAGTGTTTGTTAGAACAATCAAGCATCATTGAAATTTGTAAGTGATTGGCTCATACATCAGTCCAAAGTGTCTTACACTGAGGGAATACAGAAACGTGTGCACAGAAGAGAAAAGTCTGTACTGGATATTATCAATACAATTAATATTTAATTTATTAATGTAAAGAATTTCTGTGGATGCAGAATAAGGCACACAAATCTATTGCCTACAGTGGGACCAAGGATTCTTATTTAGTGCACACTTCTTTACCAACAAAATAGTTTGTGACAGTATTCGCAAGCTAACAGTGGGTCAGTTCAACTGGTAATTTTTCTTGCCCGTTACATTGACTTTTAGTCAAAAATAATATAGGATTATATATGTGTTGATGCCTTTGTTCAAAAGAAGCAGCACATGGACTTCATTTTTAAGATATAGTAAAAAAAATAAAACTTGTTTTTATGCAACAGTTCATACATTGTTTTTTGCTCTGCCAATCAAATGATGAATGGCATGTTATTTGTAAATCTGACTGTGTCTGGTGTTTTGCAACAATATCCCAAACCCTTTTCTAGCACCAAGCCCTAACAGGTTTGCAAGCTGAAGTCAGTATAAAAAGTACATAGGGCTACAAATGTCCCTTAGGCTATAGTTTAAAGTTTTGCCAAATAACAAATCAGAGTCTTTTGGAGTGCATATTGGCGTGTCTGAATGCATGTGCACAAACATTTGATTGATGGGTCCAGGACAAGAGCCAAGTTGGATATTGGGAGAGTGTATTTGTGTATGACACACAGCATCTTGCCTAAGGAAGTGGGAAGCAAAGCTCTGCGTCTCCTGCAGAGGGTGCCGTGTCTCCCAGCAGGGGGTTTCGGCAAGTAAACAGAGGGGTGTCTGTACATGCCTGTTCCAAACCCCGACGCACCACCAACACGCTCCTCCCTACTGTGTTACAAGAGGGGCAAGTCTTTTGCCGGGAACTTGTGCTCCTCCAAACCACCAGTCATGCATTATTCATATGCAAATAGCAATTTTGATATTTTGCTGGAGGGGGGTGGAAAGGAAGACAGAAGAAAATCCCAAATACAGCTTAGAAACAAACTCTAGTTATTCAGATATGATTACGAGTACTATTTCACAAAAAAAATTGAGTAAGCCTGATGTACGTTTTCTTGTATCAATACAAATACAGTGATCCTTCAACGATTGCTGGGATCAGGTTTCAAAATGAACCCGTGAAAGGCAAAATCCGTCATAAAGAAATATATATGTATATTTTTTATCTTTATTAGACAATTAAATACTCTATTGTGCACCGAAACTAAAGAACAGCCATTTTTACAGGCTCAACCATGTTTAAAGGTGGGTTGCATAGTTTGAGGTGTCCTTAAGAATATTACATTTAAAATATTTTCTTTATAAAGTATGAGTTAACAAGGCCTAACAAAGTTCTAAGAACCTTTATGTTTTTTTTCCCACCACACCTATTTTCTTTTATCTTACTTTTATAAAGCTGTTCAGTGCGGAACACATTCGGTAGAACCGATGGGGATGGAAGGGCGTGGTGCAGGGTGACGTCATGCTTGTTTCTGTGCTTGTTTTTTGTTTGTCTTTGTTAGTGTAGCATGAAAATGGTGAAAGTAAGAAGACGCCTTCTTCAAGTACAGTCCAAATACCAATTCCAAGAAAGTTGAAAAAGAAGAGCTGATTTTAGAGCTTCTAAGAAATGCATATGCTTGGCACGCACATCATTAAAGACCTTGACAGAGGCTGCAATAATGACACAAGCCAGAGGTGGCTGGTGCGAGTAAAAAAGTTCCAAATCCTGTACAGCTCCTTTACCAAATAAGAATGTTTTAGAAATGTTTATTTATTTTTTTTAAAATCTACTGTTCCGCCGAATGATAATAATAAGCAGGGAGCCTTTTTAGCCAATCGGAATGCAGAACACAAAGCATGATACAAATTCCTGGAGTATCAAAACAGTGAACAGTAAACAGCATTATAACAAGGGGGCTCTTGCATTTAAATATTTCATACATCGGAGTCGGTAGGAAAAACAGTTATCATGTATCTCTGATGTGTATAATAAAATAAACAATGTAAGTTTTAGAAAATACAGGACTCGATATCTTTTTAATCTGAATTAAAAGACGTGTGATGTGTCCTGGAAAAGAACAAAAGCAATGCATGCAAAACACCAGATTAGAAATCATAATAATATTGCTGTTCTTTGATTTTCCTAACCTTTTAAGGTGGATCTGCTTTTGTAAACTATGAGAGTTATTCAAAAGAAAGGGCTCAGGTGAGGACTTTTAAAACAGGTTGGAATTCAGCATTGGAAGGGCTTTCTTTTAAAGTCATCCCCTTTTCTTCTTGCAAGTTTAAAATCAATTGATATTCTATCCTTAATTTGAGTGTCTATTAAATCATAAACATATCATTTGGTCTTTTGAAAATGGTCTGTAATACGCCTGAGGTTTCTGATCACAGAGATTGAAGTCCAATTTATCAGTATTCTGATAATCTGAATCATTATTTTAAAGAATTCAGAATTTTCCGCCTAGAAAAATATTGCTATTGACAGAGCTATAAAAAATATTGCTCATTTACTTGCTCCCGTTGTATTATATTTCTACACTTTTTAGTAGGTTCAATTCGGTTGAGAAGCTTTAAATGTTTTTTTTTTTTTACAAAATGTGAACATTACATCAGTGCGGCCCTTGGCTCGTAGCCCATTTTTTTTCTTATTTGGCCCCCTTTCCATTTGACTTTGACACCACTGACCTAAACAAAAATGGAACAAAACATTTCACGAGTACATCCAGGCAGATCCCAGTGGCACAATATAATTAGGACCTGTTCTTAACTAATTCATAAGACTATGAATGATAAGAATAGGATAGCTGTGGAGTCCATGTGCCTTTGCTAAACAGTATACAGCAGTGGTCTGCAAACGTTTTATGTACCACCGGTTTAATGTCCGACAATATTCCTGTGGCCTGGCCCACTAGTAACCTAAGTAATAATATCAATACCAATAACTATAACAATAGCAATACAATTTGGCCTCAATTCACTGTGTTATCACTGGACAACTAGGGATCTACATGGCATGGGAAAAGGTGTTCTATATGATCTCATCAGCAGTATATTTCTACTCATTATATCACGTTGTTTTGCCTTTTTTCTATCTTGAAGGCGCATGTGATAAGTCATTTATTTTACAACGTAGTTTAGGCTGAACTCATTCCAATATTTGTCAGTTACTGTCCCACGTTGTACAAAAAATCGTTGTACAACGTAGATTTGGCTGAACACATTCCCATAATGCTCCACCTCCAAAAACATGCCTTTAATTTTAACTGGTTGGTCCAAATTGTCCCTAGGTGTAAATGAGCGAGTGAGTTGTCTGTCTCTGTTTGCCCTGCGACTGGCTGGCAATCAGTACAGGTTGTCTCCTGCCCACTGCCCGAAGAAAGCTGGGATGGGTTCCAGCATCCCTGCGACCCTACTGAGGATAAGCGGTGCAGATAATGGATGGATTTAAATGTAGCCTAACATAGCGGAGTACGAGTGTAGTTTCTTCAGCGCAAATCTACTCAATCTATCGTGTTTTAAAAATACTCCCAGAGGTACAGTCATACCAAATTTACTCAAGTGTTACTTGTTAATACCCATCCCTGTTACGGTATGGCGTGATGACATCCAGCAAAGTGTGAGCTCACCGATACTGCAGCTACATTCCCGGTCACTTAATTAGAAGTTGTTGGTACCACAGAAGGTGTCACTAACCTTTTCAGGGGCTGAACAGATGGTGTCCCTTCTTTTTGAGGTCCTGCCAAAGCCCACTCTGTGGCTCCTGGGAAAATGACCTAACTCACAGGCAGCTGCTTAGTGCGGCTTGAGTGATTCTTTACAGCTACTTTTGTCGGGGGCGCATCAAGCAGCAAACAAAGCCCGAGCCGCTGTTGCTCGGTGCTCGCTACGTAGAGGGAAATGTGTTTAGTCTGCAGTCATAACTCTGGTTTATTACAAATATGCAGGAGAAGCAGTAAAACATTGATATCACAATGCTAGGAAAATAACGTGCTCCTCTTTCCTGCTGCTGGTGTGAATATCAGCAGAGAAAGGACCTGAGAGGGCAGGCAGAACAAAAAGTGAAAAGAGTTCCTTGACAGTTACAAAAAGGACCCATGGAGAGGTGGGGGGCGCGGCCTTTTCCCTAATGGATAAAAAGGAGGGAGTTTATCATGCATGGATGTTAGCCGTCGAGGAGTGAAAACCCAAGTTTGAAATGTATGGAGGCGTTGGATCAGCGCTTTAACATGCCCCGTGCAGAGCCGACGGAAGATGGCCTGTCGCTCGATCCCGACTTGGCTCAACCCCCTTTCAACCCCGCAGGAAGTTCAGCCTTGGCTGACGAGTTTCTCCATAAGTGTAAGGTTTCATGGGTTTGCACATTTCAACACCGTTCATATATAAGGTGCATGGGACAACGAGGAACATGGAATTAAAACGACTGTAAGGTCTATTGGTTACACATGATAACAAAGATGTATTGTTCTTGCACATTTAATGATCAGTCAGAATATATCGCCATTCAAAATTGCATACAATTGCATGTTTCAATACACTAGACCCAACTAGATGACACATGAAAAGGCATTAGGTCTTATCTCATCGTAACACTATTTTTAGTCACTTGTCAAATTGTTATTATTGTCGTGATTGCCTAAGGGAAGTCACCTGGGCAATCGTTTGGCGCGCTGGAGCGCACTTCCTGATTGGCTGACGTTCTCCTCTGAAGCGGTCTGCGTCCAGAGATGGACGTCGGATCGTACTTTTTGTATCCCTGTGTTTCTCCAGACTACAAAGTACCTACGACTCCTCTTGCCTGATTCATGCCTGCCTTCCGTTTTTGACCTGTTTCCGTTCCACGTTTTTCGACCTGCTCTCCCGCCCTGCCCATCGACTTAACTGCTAAGCTGGACCTTCCACTTACCTGTCACGGAGCTGCCATTCCGCCCAAAGAGGTTGATGACCGACAAGCGCCGGCATTACAAGCCAGCTTCAACAACTCTTTCCAATAAAAACTCCTTTGAAACAAACGCTATTGGATCCAAGAGTCCGTCCTGGTTCTTGACAATTATTGGGCTGCGAGAATATTGTCAGACATTAAACTCATCCGTGGTACAGCCAACTTGTAAAGTTTTTTTACCGGGCGCATGATATATTGAACTGGATGACAATAAGGGCATTGTGGGAATAAATTTGGCCGTCCTAAAAAATATAAACAAGTACATGGCTGCATGTATTCAAAGCTTTTATCATTTACAATTCTTAGTTTGATCTGAAAAATAAATGAAAAGACATTATCCTTACTCTGAAATATACAGTGAACAAAATAAGTATTCAAACACCCTGCTATTTTGATGTTTCTCCAACTTCTAAGAAAGGTGAGGAATCAGCCCGGAACTACACGACAGGAGTTGGTCAATAACCTGAAAAGAGCTGGGACTGCCGTTTTCAAGGTTAGTGTAGGTAATACACTAAGACGTTATGATTTGAAATAATGCATGGCACGAAAAGTTCCCCCCCTTAAACCAGCTCATGTCAAAGCCCGTATTGTGTTTGCATATGACCATTTGGATGATACAGAGGAGTCATGGGAGAAAGTTTTGTGGTCAGATGAGACCAAAAACTGAACTTTTTGGTCATAATTCCACTGAGCGTGTTTGGAGGAAGAAGAATTAAGAATACAATCCACAGAACACCATTCCAACTGTGAAGCATGGGGGTGGTTTGGCGGGTGGTTTTCTGCAATTGGGATAGGACGAGCGCACTGGTTTAAAGTTATATTTCATTGTTTATTTGTTAGCTCCCAGCCTCACGGTGCGGAGGTTTAGGGTTCAAGTCCAGCTACCGCAGCCTCCCCGTGTGGAGTTTGCATGTTCTCCCCGTGCCTGCGTAGATTTCCTTTGGGCACTCTGGTTTCCCCCCACAATCCCAAAAACATGCATGTCAGGTTAATTGGCCGGTCCAAATTGTCCCTAGGTGTGAATGAGTGAGTTAGTTGTCTGTCTCTGTGTGCCCTGCGGCTGACTGGCAAACAGTTCAGGGTGTCCCCTGCCCACTGCCTGAAGACAGCTGGGATTGGCTCAGGCATCCCCGCGACCCTGCTAAGGAAAGGTGGTGCATATAATGGATTGGACCATTTTATCCAATTGGTTTAAACACTAGAAATTCCTGAATAAAAACATACACATCACTAATTAAAATAAAGTCATATTCTTTTAAAGAGACAGTATGTATTCTTTGACCTGGATGTGTTTATATTGTGTTGTACAACAGAAAATGATTGCTGCAACGCAGAAAGAAGAATACAAATTATGGCTACTCAAAATTAAGAAACCACATCATTTTTATTCTCATTTTATTGGCGAGCTGTTCATAAATTTGTGGGCGTAACCTTAAAGGAAAGATGGCGGACAATCATGACTGCTCCCTCCTAACCAGCATCATGTTATGTAAAATACCTTTTTTTAAAATTGAGCAACAAAACACATGTTTACATGATAGTTCATTGTCAACTTTATAAATGTTTTAAATGAATGTTGCTTTTAAGGGATAATACCGCAAATGCCTAAAATGAAAATACTCCTTGTTGATCTTGAGCGCTTAAAGTCTAAATTCCACTCAACCTATCGTTTTCTGAAAACACGTTTTAAATACTGCTTGTTAAGAAATAATCTACGGCCTGCGATCTGTTTGAAGAAAGAAATACATGTTCAGTCTCCAGAAAAGGCCTCCGAGTCTTTCTGACCAGTGTGTAAGCACAGACGTGTTTCACTAACATGGCAGGGGACATAAAATGTGTCATTTTCATCATGTCCCTTTCACGGGTAAACCTGTTTCCTGCGGCTTACGCCATCAGATGGATGTCGACACAACTTTATGGCCGCCAAGCCGGAGCGACCCTATCGATCTTTCAAGAAATAAGACCTAACAGGGAGTCCGCTTTTGGCTGGATATATTCAATCACTAAAAAGGGAGTCACCTGAAAACACAGTTTGTATATTTTCACTAATATAAAAGTGATGGATATTAATTGTGTACACATGGATATCCAATCTCCTACCCTGCCTATCAAAAGATTTAAAAAAAATATATGCAGAGATGTGGCTGGTTATAATGATAATTTGTAACCGCCCCCAGGGGCACTCGAGCAAAAAAGGTAAGAGTGAGAAATGTGGTGTCCAGGAAAATGCAAATCAAAACCATGAACAAACAACAACAAAATACCAGTCCTATTGGCGCTGTGTTACTTGAGTTATTGTTGAGTCAACTTAACTTTGTATGAAGTATTGTGGAAAACATCATTTTGTGTAACCATTGGGGTCTTGGTGCTCCTACTGTCCATAAGTTGAAGCGCAGAGACTGGTATTGAGTTGGGGCTCATTACCAGTAGTGCTGTGAGCGCAATGGCTATGAGTTGGGCTGGCCACTGTACTAAAGGGCTGCAAACACTGTGGCTAAAAGCTACATGCTAACAAATTATGTTAACAGCTACATGCTAACAGCTACATGCTAACATCTACATGCCAACAGCTACATGCCAACAGCTACATGCTAATAGCTACATGGTAACGCCTCCATGCTTATGAGTCATGCTAACGGATACATGAAATGAAATGATCTGCATTTATATAGCGCTTTTCAAGTCAATGACTTCCCAAAGCGCTTTACAGTGTACTTCACATTTCCCAATAGCGGCCTTGTATTGCCGCCATGTAAGACACTAACCTGCTTATTGGGGGTATTAGGAGTTCAGTGTCTTACCCAAGGACACTTCGACATGTAACACGGACAAGCCGGGATTCGAACTGGGATCCCAAGACGAGAGCTCTACCTCCTGAGCTACTGCCGCCCCTAAACATGCTAACATGCTGACAAGTTGTGCCAACAGGCCAACAAATACATGTAAACAATTATGCTAACGGCTACATGCTAACAGCTACATGCTGACAAGTTATGGTAAGAGCCACATGCTAACGGCTACATGCTAACAACTACATGCAAACAATTATGCTAATGGAAACATGCTAATGGATGCATGCTAACAGCTATATAATAACAAGGTGTTTAGCAGCTGCATGCTGAAAAGATATGTAACAGCTACATTCTAACGAGTCATGCGAATAGCTATATGCTAACTGCTATTTACTAACAAATTATGCTAACAGCCACATGGTAATGGGTACATGCTAACAAATTATGCAAACAGTTACATGCTAACGAGTCATGCTAACACTTACATACTAATAAGTCATCCACTCGTTAGCATCCACATTTTACCCATGGTTACATTTCCACTGGGGCCCCCACTGGAAACTTTCCTGGCGCGCCGAGCATTTTCTCAACCGCATCAATCTTTGTTATTCCACTTTCGTTTCAAAAGAAACGACTGGCCTCTTCTTTACACTTTACACCAACCATATTCAATGGATGCACGAGATATTAAACAATAAAAACGTCAAAGTTCTTAGCGTGATAGGGATACAGTGTAGTGTGTATACACACAAATTGGGAAGAGAAAGCCGGATTTCTTCTTTGGGTTGGATGCTGGGTGAGCTCTCACGTCGCCACGTGGCAGAAAGAAGCACTACAGCACTGTCCTCTACTCTGAAAAAGGTGCACACAATACAAATTCTAACTTACAGCAATTCACGGATATTTTTGCGAAATCCCGAAAAAAATGTTCGTATCTACCGTTATACGTAAGTCGAATGGTCGTAAGTAGGGGAGCGTCTGTACTATATTGACTCGAGTCTCCTTAAGTGAAATTGGCTGGGCTCAGTTTTTTTTTTTTTTTCAAATGAATGAGATTTTGAAGCTAGCCGTAGTCCGTGGGGAATTTCAACTGCCTGTACTAAGCAGGTTAACTGATGATTAACATTCTCTGGTGACAGGCCAGTGCTCTGCCTGAAAAAACAGTGTTTTGAGTTAAGCTCTTGAAAGCATGTTTAATTGTATCTTCTGAGGCACAATGGAGAAAAAACAATTTTTATATTTTTATATATTTGCATCTTATGCGTGAGCCACCACATGCAAACGAAATAATTGTATTCGAAATTCGAAATCAGTCAAAAAGGTCCAGAGTAGATTTTGCGTTGGTAAAAAATATTTAACCATTATGCTAGTGGCCAACATTAAGGGGGCTGAGTGGATATTTCTGTATATGGTTTTAAATTCAATTTTATTTAGATATTAAAATATATTTAATTTCTAGCAATAAAACACTTCTGAAGTAGCCCTATTCCATTGAGTTTTTAGAGTCAATGTTCAAATTCGGTCCTTGAAAGGGGAGATATTACTGGGTTATTGTTCTTGGTGAGGCTTCAGTTTGTAAATGAACATATTTGTTTGTGTAATTTGTGTTTGGAACCAAGTAGATGAGTGGTTCCCTCTATATATAAATTGACAACTTGTGCAGGTAATTGCAAAGAAGAGGACTGGATTGGCTTATGTTATGTATTTTCCTCATGCATTGCAGATATATTGGAATTCAAGGCTATCAATGATCTATTATTTTCTCCAGCCCGCCCCTTGTGCAAATGTTTTCAACCCAATGCGGCCTGCGAGTCACATTTTCCAAACCCTGGTTTAAATGAAAATAATGGTGTTAGAATAGAAACATCCCAAAGAAATAAGATGATCCACAAGGGAGAAAAGAAGATGTCATAATTAAAATATTTAAGGAATATTTAAGGACGGTCCTATATTCATGGCAGTGAGAGACATCTTAGGAAAAGAAATATTCCGAACAAGACAGAATCTTGATGGAGAAATATTATAACTGTGGTCTGTTGCATTTCCTAAACTAATTTTTCTATTTCTTTTTCAGAAGCCTTAGACGAAAAGAAGCTTGGTTGGTTGGTTAGAATCAATGCAATCAGGATTCAGGGCTAACCACTCTACTGAGACAGCCCTTATGAAGGTAACCAATGATCTTCTACTGGCAATGGACTCCGGCGCTTCATCACTCTTGCTGCTGTGGACAATAATATCTTAATAGAACGGTTGGAAAAATGGATTGGTCTATCAGGAACCGTCCTCTTATGGTTCAGATCCCACCTCTCAGATAGGAAGCACTGTGTTTGATATGGTGAAATGACATCTGAGTCCTTTAGTGTTACCTGTGGTGTTGCGCAGGGTTCAGTACTTGGCCCCCTTTTTTTCAGCATTTACATGCTTCCTTTAGGTGAAAATATTCGCAGGTATAATATCAGTTTCCATTGCTACGCAGATGACACTCAACTATATCTTCCGATGGAGGAATCTGCCACATAAATTGTGGAAATTTGTAGGCCTGCCTCACTGAGATAAAAGAGTGGATGTCACACAACGTCTTGCTCCTTAACTCTGAAAATACCAAAATGTTAGTTATTGGTCCATCAAAATGCCGTGACTTGTTCTCAAAAACTGCACTGAACATTGACAACTGTAAGATCACCCAGGGTGACTCAGTTAAAAATGTAGGTGTCATATTTGACCCCGATCTGTCCTTTCAAACACACGTGAAGAATATTACTAGGACAGCTTTCTTCCATCTTCGCAACATTGCTAAAATCCGTCCTATGCTGTTTAAGTCAGATGCGGGGATTATAATTCATGCGTTCGTTATTTCCCGTCTCAATTACTGTAATGCACGACTCTCCGGTCTCCCGAAGTCCAAAATCAAGAGCCTTCAGCTGGTACAAAATGCTGCAGCGAGGCTTTTAACTAAGACAAGAAAGTTTAATCAAACTACCCCTATTTTAGCTAACCTGCATTGGCTCCCTGTTAGCTTAAGATGCAATTTTAAGGTTCTGTTGGTATTATACAAAATCATACATGGACTTGCTCCCTCATATCTTTCAGATTTAATTCCCCCCTATGTTCCGGTCCGTAGCCTTCGCTCTGAAAACACTGGTCTACTAGTGATCCCAAGGGCTAAGAAGAGATCTGCAGGTCCGAGAGCGTTCGCCCCGGTGCTGTGGAATGCTCTTTCCCCTGAGATTCGATCTGCAACCTCAGTGGAAATGTTTAAATCTAAGCTTAAAACACACTTCTACTCTATAGCATATGAATAGCCTATACTTTATGTTGATAATTTGTGTATCATTTGCCCTCATGTAGGTTAATAGTCTGTAATAATAGTTTGCATTAGTCTTTAATCTGTGCAGCCCTTTGAGACTCTGTGAAAAACAAATAAACATGACTTGACTAGTGAAGAACTGCCGATGTGTGTTTTTCTATTATTGATGGAAAATGGAAAAGTGAATTACGGCAAATAATCATTGATCAGTTTAGGATTGCTTCAATCATGATGGGAAAAACAAATGTAAAACTACAGAAAAAATAGGAAAAGGAAAATAATTGTTGGACAAATATTCACTATACCTGTAACTTGATTTGTGATCCCTAGAGTCAAATAAAAATGCTACAAAGGCAAGCTACGAGGTTGCGACGCTAATTGCCAAGCACTGCAAACCTTTCACTGAGGGGGAATTTATTAAGACTGTTTTAAAAATGACAGGCTGAATAGTCCGCCTGCACACATTTTCAGCTTACAAAATCTGTTCCACTTTCTGAAACTTTTGGACACCCCTGACATAAGGATGACAGCCTATGGCCATTTTGCATTGTGGGTTGAAAAATATTGATAAAAAAAATGCTGTGCAAGTATCCTTCGCACCATAGAAAGATGTGTGTGCATCAGCTGAAGACAGAAGACATGACACAAATCCCTGAAGTCACACGGGACACCAATCCCAAAATTCACAGAACCCACGTCTCTGCGGAATGGCCAGCATCCGCAATTACAAATTTCAGATCTCATACCATGCATGCCCAGCGAGCACATACTTGTCCCCATTAAACATGAAAAATGATTACAGTACAATGTGTTCTTCTAGTAACTAGAATTACCACTTCAATTCCCAGTGTGTATTATATAGTTCCCCTAAATGGTAGGAAAACAGTTTTTAAGTAATGCTAGAAAACACGTATCAAATAAACAAACCATTGTTTTCATTGTTTTAAATCGATGCATCTACAACAAACACCCACTGATCACTGAATAAAAAGTCATTATTTTAGTCAACGCACGAGTGTGACTCTCTAGCTGCGGGCCAAGACCCCCTAAGATCCTTGCTAAGGTCACAAGATGAATATTTATCATAAAATGTTGTATTTGTCAATTGCTTTGGCATTTATTCCAAGTGTGGAGGAAATAAAAGACTAGGTGGAGCCTCCTCATAGTTTCATTCCCCCAAAATTAATTTGATGAACAACATGGAACCAAATAACATATTTTACAGACTACCAGGCACTCCTAAAAACTTTGTAAACAGTGCATAATAGTCCAAACAATAAACAACAGTAGGGAATGATAGTCAAAATAAAAAACTATGCAAACTTTTGCAGGTATCCGATATTAAAAATATAATAAAATTATATGGTAACCATTTAGGAAATATTGTATTTTAGTGGTGAAACAAGATTTCATAACACATGTTTATGGTCTATAAAATAAGTTTCCATTATTTTCTGAGGTTTGTGTCAGGACCAGAACAGAAACAGGACCCAATTGCGTAACGTTTACCACAAGTTTTATTGAAAGATAGAGGAATGGCTGCGCCCACAATCCGGTGTTCGCTGGACGCGGGTAGCAAGTCGCTCTCGCACTCGGACTGTGATCCAAACACAGTAGTGGATCTTCCGTAGCGAGTGATGGCGGGTGTCAGGGATGGAAAAACAGGTCGGTAGCCGGGACTGGGGGAGGAAGCGTGGTCGGAAACGAGTCGTAAGCCAAGATGGGAGAGTAGACGTAGTCGGGATCAAAAATGGGTCGTGAGCCGGGACGGGAGAGCAGACGTGGTCGGGATCAAAACAGGTCGTAGCCGGAGACAAACGGAAGCAAAAAAGAGGCAGGCGGGAGTCAGGGTTGAAAAAGGCTTGCCTTGTATAAACAGAGGTTCGCAAACGGACTGACAACAGGGGATGGACGGGACTGAGTTTGAATAGGGACAGGGAGGACATCAGAGCCCGCAACCATTGGCGCCAAATGAGCGGGCACCGGTGATTCACATCGGTAATCATGACAGTTTGTTATGCAACCTTAGCCATAACACTAGTTTTAATGTAATGCACTTTATGGTCCAGTGCATCTCATATATATAAAAAAATCACAAAAGTCTTCTATAATTTCTGCACTATAAAGCGCACCATATTATAATGCGCACTTTCAAAGAGTATTTTGAATATTCTTTTCATATACATGGCACAGCAGACTATAAGCCACATGGAATTAAAACTACAGTAGGGGTTATGGTTGCAAACAAAACAAAAAATATACCATGTTTGTGCATCGATTAATCAGTCAGAAGTATTACTTATTACAATTTCATAACATTAGATATAACAGGAATCAAACCCGGATAGTGGTACTGAAATACGTTTCACCGACTCACAGTCTGTACAAAGTGCACGTGATTCTGAGGTGAATGAAGAGAAAGTCATTGTTGGAAGTAATCCGGTCATCCTGAAAGATATAAATGAACCCATGGCGGAAACTTCAATACCTTTGTCACTTACAATGCTTAGTTTAAGCAGAAAAAAAGTGAAACATTTTTTTAGAACGATTTTTATTCTATTTCTGTTTCCTCTAACATATTTGGCAACATGAGTAAAACAGAGTTATAATGAGATAAGACCTTATGCTTTTTCATGTGTCATCTGTGTCCCTACGGTTCGTAAGGATAGGTTCCGCAATCAGGGCTTGATTCAGTTTGCATCCAAAGTTATGCAAGGTATTCATGTTCCTGGTGGCCGGGTGGTTAGTATTTCGGTGTTCATACCATATCCTGTTCAATCCCAGATCGACTGATCAATTATCGCACATATATGTAAACACGCACACATTTTGTCTGCAAGTAAGGCGCATCAGATTATAAGGCGCACGTTTACATTTCTGGCAAACTACGTTTTTTCGGGTGTTCCCGATAGCCCGGAAAATACGGTATTTTTGAAGGAGCGCCTATATTCCAGGAAGTAATATGTCGTTGTTCATGCTCTACCAACTAACTGTTGTCCTTTTGTTATACTTTAGCAATGCACACAGTCCCACACAGACTCTTGCTAATGCTATTTCGCCAGGCGCTAGATGCTTAAAGTCAGTGGAAGTTATGGAGGCTGATTAGATTTTGTCCATCGATCGAACAACGTGCCGTTAAGACGCCGCAACTCCCGTCTCTCCTCCGAAGCCGTCCCTACAGTATGAAAGCGAGGAGACGGAGCCCCATGCGGGGCACGAGATTGAGTTATTGATCAGCTCTCTTCTTTCTCCTCTCGCTGTCTCTCTCCGAGGTGCTCCCAAAGACCCTTTCATCGGGATAATGAATTTCGCTTATTGCACATTAACGACGTAATGTCTCTATGGTAATAATGGCGGGAATTAGCTCGTTGTCACCCCCTTTGGATTTCTAAAGGAGGTCGGTAAAGGGGGCAGATGAAGGAAGTCTGCGTTTACAAATTAAGGACTGTGATTTTTGGGGAGAAATGTGAACTTCCTGTGATTCCAGGCCCTGTGAAGCATTTCGATGGAAGCGTTGCGTTTGATGTGAGTGAAGGAGCAAAAGAGCTGTGATTTGAAAAGGAAAGGTGAGTGAGAAGAGTGGGGCCGACTCAGGCGAGACAAAGACGCTGTGAGACAGTCGTGCTCAAGTGGGTGAAAGATGGAAGAGTGTTGCAAAAAATGACATTCGTACCACACTGGCAGAACATTTTGCTCATCTTAAGTCTAATCTTTCATGTTTTCTCCCAAATTAATAATAAAAAACATATCTAAAATAAGCAGTCATCACCCAAACAACTGCGCAAAACGGTGAAAATGTATATTGTGTGACTTACTTGGTAATTTTTGTTGCTGCTAAATGTTATCGCACTACTTTTCATTGCACTATTGTTACGATGCACTATTTTTTTCATTGCACTATTATCATAACCAGTTATTATTATTATATTATTTTATTGGGCCAAGTCTTTAAGCACTACATTGTAAATCTGTTTGTCTTTTTATGCTGGCAGTATTTAACACCCAAAGCAAGGGTGGTGATGATGTTTTTTTTTTGTGTGTGTATTTAAGTTTGTCTGGTTGTCTGTTTGTCTGTCTGGTTGAATGTTTGTCTGTCTGTTTGTCCGTCAGTCTTTTTGTCTGCTTGTCTGTTTGTCTGTTTGTCCGTCTGTCTTTTTGTCTGCTTGTCTGTATGTTTGTCTGTTTGTCTGTTTGTCTGTTTGTCAAACTGTCTGATTGTCTTTTTGTCTGTCTGTCTGCCTGTCTACCCAAGAAAAGGATGAAGGAGTTTAGATATGACCACTCTCTTTGACAGGAAGTCAGGTAGGTTACCTTAAATATGAAATATGCCCCCAAAAAGTCGACTCAGCCCTTTTCGTTTTGACTTTTCCAGGTTAGAAGGACACTGAAAGTGATTCTAATATTTTACAAGCAGTCAGGTAGGTTACCCTAAATGTGAAATCTGCCCAAAAAATCTGACTTGGCATTTTTGGTTTTGCTGACAAAGCAGCTTTCCCAGAATGATCAAAACAAATTTGGCCGGGATCACAACCAATTAGGTAGGTCGTTCTAGAGGTGAAAATGCCCCCCAAAAACAGACTCTGCTGTTTTGGTTTTCCCGACTCAGCATTTATTCCAAAAAGACATTATTTTTTTCCAGTACAAAACAACATTCAATTTCCACTCAATAATTTGCACACAGGAGAGTTGATCTACATGTGAAAAAGATCATGTGAAAATTGCCAGAACAAAATATTTGGCACTTGTGGCTTTACTGACTCAGCAGCTTTTCCAGAAAGACATTCTACTCTCCCAGATAACAACATTTTTTGTGTCTCAAAGATGATACTCACACAGCCATTTTAGATTATCTCATTTTTCTCTTTAAATTCTTTATTACGTGTTTTGCCATGTCTAATCTTGTTGCTTACAATGCTTCATGACATTGTCAATGATGATAAATACTATTCAATTAAAAACTTATCTTGCAGATGGCAGAAGTTGCTGGTCATTTAAAACGAAAGTGTATATTATTTGACCACTCTGTTGCTGTATTCTATCGCGCAACCAAAAACAAGTTCTAAGAACAACAAGGAAGAATAGAAACTACAGAGACTCAAAGTAACCTTTTTGCTCCGGTGGTGGTAGTGGGTCGCCATGGCCTGCATAGCCTTCTCTGTTGGCCTAATAAATATCTCAATCCTTTGAATTTAATTAAATTTTGTCTATCATTGTTCATTAAATATTTCTAAATTGTCTGTCAGCCTTCTTCCTTTGCTTCTCCACGGTTGCGCTGCTTCCATATATCATTTTTAACCATTTAACCAATTACGTTTCTGCCAATAGTCGTTGCTAGGCCCTAGATATCTACCCGGGGGATTTCACAAAAATTCCTGAAGGCTGTGTACCATCACATCAGTCTTTGTTAAAGCTGTTGGTTAAGCCAATCAGATTCAGAGTTGGCATCTGAGCGCCTACTAGTGGGCCTTGCGTAAGGTCATAGTTTTAAAAAAAATATTATTGGCTAGGGGGGTTGTAATCCGCCAAAGCGATTGTGCCAACAGCCGTTAAACTTGAACAAACGGGGTTGCACAAAGAAAAATATAGCTGTGTTTATTTACTAGCCAAATGTCCAAACATTCAGAAGCGAGCAAGCCTTTCGCAAGCAGGAAAGGGTTTTGTGTGCCACTTTCAACCTAGAGGTTAGATTTAAAGCCTTAGCCTAACCCTCACCATAACCGATGCAAATTTTGGGCTGACCTTCTCGCTCGATGACTTTTTTTTTTGGTTATCAACCCGTTACCGTCCTTTTTTGTCTCTGTTTATAGTCTTGTT
This sequence comes from Urocampus carinirostris, assembly GCF_059441175.1. Lineage (NCBI taxonomy): Eukaryota > Metazoa > Chordata > Actinopteri > Syngnathiformes > Syngnathidae > Urocampus > Urocampus carinirostris. The sequence goes on from NC_142350.1 coordinate 38,100,543, forward strand.
AAACTTAGATTTTGTTACAAAATACAGCCATTACAAGTCGCACATCCACGCGGTGTAGGCTCTTTGCAGTCCTTGTTGGCGGATTTCAGAGTGGACCGTGCTCGGCGGTGGCATCTGGATGCATCCTACCAGGAGACCCAGGCAACCGCTGTGAGCCCGGATGAGCCCGAATCGCTTCTCCTTCACCTGAGTCCCCACAAATGAAATAGAAAATTTTGCTCACAAGAGCCAGTTCATAGACCCAGTTTGTCGAGAACAACACATTACTAATTCAGACTACAACTGAAGGCATAGGTGTAAATTGCACAGCCCGCCACTGCCCTTACCACACCGGTATATGCCGACAAACAAACTGACAGACACATTTTATCATTACAAAAACAAGAAAAACAGCAATAGGTTGATATAGGAGTCAATCATGTAGAGGAAGAGCAAAGACTTTACCGGGTAACAATAAATGATACGCGGCTGCGTGCACACCCTCCGACACCCAGTTACCACCTACCGTAAACATTGTTCTTTTCCCCGTTCATCACAAGCAGCACATCTGGTGTGACAATGGCACATGGCAGAAAAAGAGCCACTAAACTGCGAAAAGACTGACAGCCAGCTCCTGTTTACTTCCCGTCGCCACGGCAACACATCCGTCGATCACACTTCGGAGCAATGGGCGCAAAAATGATGCCGTTTCTCATTTACATGCATTACACTCGCACAGGCACACAATAATACACGCAAACCAAGTGTTAATTTATCATTATCGTACACGCTTTGATACTGATTACTCAAAAGTGCATTTACAGGCTCACACTTTATCATTTGATATAAGTTTGAGAAACCACCGTATTTATTCGCATATAACTAATATTTGATTATAAATCGGTAAAAAATGTTGTTAAAAAATGTCACTTCTCCTTATCTCAACCGAAGCATTGTAAGTGGCAAACGTTGTTGAATATGTGCGACCATGATTAAAAGTCCTGATACTGTAAACCAGGGGTCACCAACCTTTTTGAAACTGAGAGCTACTTCACGGTTACTGAATCATACGAAGGGCTACCAGTTTGATACGCTCTTCTGAAATAACAAATTTGCTCAGTTTGCCTTTAGTTATACATTATTTATAATGATTAGTAATACTCACCTATGTAAAGACACTGATCATGTTAATGATTTCTAACAATGATTATCAAAAATGACAACAAGGTGGGAAACAGATATCAATATTCAACACTTTATCTCTATTAATCACAGTATTTGTTACATTTTCAGATGATCACTTACATCACTACATTTTAGCAAAAAATATCCCATTTGCACAAGCCACTGACATGCCCTGTTAACAAATCATGAACTATGTTGCAACATGTTTCAAAAAGTTAACAATTATGTAATGTTAAACAAAATCAACTTACATATTTTTAAATATGTAATACATTTTTTATTTCACATTTTGAACTAATGGCCAAGTCTGTGTTATGTTTAACAAAATTATAACTTTTAAATGTCATGAACACACTTTTAAATTGAACACAATTCTTCAATATTTTAATTCAACTTTGCCATGGCACTACCATGTTGTCACTGACTACATCTGGTATCCGTCCTTGGTTAGTGGGAAGACTGGCATTGCATGCTGTTCACCAGTGTGTTGTAATCTGGTGTGTAACTTGACACTGCAACTGTGAGTGAGTCTCTCAGATGTGCATCAGTGAGGCGTGTTCTGTGTTTGTTTTTGATGAAGTTCATGTCAGAAAATGCTGATTCACAGAGATAGGTTGAGCCAAACAGGCTGGCAACCTTCATGGCTGCTGTGCATACTCCACTGTACTTCTCTGTGTCAACAAGGCGCCAAAAGTTTGGTGCAGCCTGGTAGGCTTTGAGATGGAGATCATTTTGCAATGTTATAATTTCAATCTCCACCTGTCCAGCATCCAAGTTGAACGTTGCACTTAACTGCTCAGCAAAGCATGTTGTGTCCCCATTCATGAAAGGGTTGGAAATGAAGAACACACATGGTTCAAGCTGATGAAGGTCACAAAACCTATTCTCAAACTCTTGCCCAAGTCTGTTTATTACTTCAATGTACTTTTCTGCCACTTTTTCAAATGTCTCAGATGCAGAAGCATTGTCTTTCAGCACTGACTGCACAGAGGGAAAGTGCAGAACTTTTTTTCTCTGTAAATCTGCAGAGAATGCATTCATTTTGGCTTTAAATGCATTTAAAGCACTTATCATATCGACAACAGTCTTACCTTTGCCTTGCAGCTGGCAGTTCAGGAGGTTTAATTTCCCAGTAATGTCCACCAAAAATGCAAGGTCAAGTGTCCACTCTGTGTCCTCTAGCAGTGAGACATCTTCGCCTTTGGACTGCATGAACTCTTTGATTTCACGCAAAAGAGACAAAAAACGATGCAAAACTCGTCCTCTGCTGAGCCATCTGATTTCTGTGTGTAGCAGTAGGTCCCCATATTCTGCTGACATCTCCTCTAATAGTACCTTGAAAATCCTGTGCTGCTTTGCTTTGGAGCGGATGTTGTTTATGATTTTCACAACGGGAGTCATCACGTGCCCAAAGCCGATCACTTTCGCACACAACGCCTGCTGGTGAATGATGCAATGGTAATGCAGAAATTTGGGGAAGTCTGGGTCACGTTTACAGTGAGCGATGAAACCTGTCTGTCGGCCGACCATAGCAGGAGCCCCGTCTGTTGTCACCGCTACCAGCTTTTCCAATGGCACCTTTTTCTGCACGAAAAACTCCTTCACCGTGTTATAAATGTCAACTCCTCTCGTAGTTGTCTTTAAGGGCAGTAGTGTCAGGAGTTCTTCTTTTGTGGAGAAATCATTAAACACCATCCGGATAAAAACCAATAACTGCGCTGTACTGCTGCTGTCCACGGACTCATCGCACTGGAGGCTAAACCACTTGCACTTCGCCAGATCCTGCTCCAACTGATCGACCAAGTTACTGGACATAGCTGATACTCGTCTTGCCATCGTAGATGCCCCCAGTTGGACGTCGGAAAGAGTGGAGATTAGGTCGCTTCCATTTTTCTCGTCTTTAAATACAGTGTTAGCAATTAATAACATCGCTTCTTTGACAACTTCTCCATCTGTAAATGCCTTTTTTTTCTTGATCAGAAAATGTGTAGCTCTAAACGAGGCTTCGGTTGCTTTTTGTGAGTTTTTGGCCGGCCTCGTAAAAAAAGACTGTTGCTTACCCAGAGCGGTCTTTAGCTCACGGGCTTTTTCTGCCCGTAGGGCGCTTGCAGGTGGATATTTATCATGGTAGCTTTTGTGACACGTATTGAAATGTCTCTCCACATTGTGCCGTTTTGCTGTCGCCACGGTCGTCCCGCAAATCAGACACACGCAGGTTTCTTTTACAGTCGTAAAAAAGAACTCCTCTTCCCATTCACTGTGAAAGAGATACGTTTTCTTTCTTTTTTCTGCCATGTTTTTGGGGTACGAAAGTGCATACAGCGCCCGCTAGCTTACTCTCCACATCCCACAAGCTCTACTTTACTGCCCATAGGTAAATATTGTGCGCGTTAACCTTAAAGTATTTTTAAGATAGTATTTTTTAAATCTATATACATACAAGTGTGATTAAAAAAATAATAGCAACAGAACAAAATTAATTTTTAGACGCAGCTCTCTATGAGATGTGTTATTTTTGGAACAGGCCCGCGGGCGACTCATGTGGTCCTTGCGGGCGACCGGGTGCCCGCGGGCACCGTGTTGGTGACACCTGCTGTAAACTATGAACACATTACAAACATAGAATGTACGATGTATATATCTAACAACGTTTAACGTCGGACACATCATTAAATAGATTAAATATTTGTATTCCTCCTCGTGCTTCATTTAGTTTATTTATATCTTTCAAATGTATTCGACTTGCTTCTGTTTTGTTTTTTTCGGACACCTGAAAAGGAGATTTCATAGGTCTTATTTTGACTTATTCCTCATTGTTGTTCATTATTTTAACTTGTATGCATTGTTGACGGGCAGCACGGCGCAGCAGTGGTTAGCGCGTGTGCGGCACAGTTCTAAGGTCATGAAATTGAACCTCCTGTGTGGAGTTTGCATGCCCATGTTGTAAAAAATAAACTAGCATTTGTAGAATAGATTTGCATACATTTAGAAAGAAATGTAGAAAGACTTGCTTACAGTTGGGAGAAATGTTGTTTACATCTCGCGAAGGTCTCTGCGGACGAATTAGTATAAACAATCCTCCTCAAGGGAGGACAAGAGATAACGGCAAAGGGCAAGGTGACATAAACTGGCGTAAACTTAAAAACACTTCCAAATAAGGACGGAACCCTGGGCATGTACGCCTTCAGGCGTGAAAAGGGACGGGGCCAAACCGGGTACACGTGCTATGTTGAAAACTATAAAGACACATGCATATCTTTGATTCGCTGAGTCTCTTGTTGAAATTGTGTATCAATAAAAAGAACTCCCTCTTATGTCCTTTTGATTTCTGCATTTCTTTGAACACGTATGAGACGATTCAACAAATTGGTTTTATCTTCAACACCCACTGCCCGAAGATGGCTGGGATGGGCTCCAGCACCCCCGTGACCCTACTGAGGATAAGCGGTGCAGATATTGGATGGATGGATGCATTGTTTACATCACTGTCACTATTGGCTAATAATGTTTGTGTTATTTGATATTCACTACCCTTTAGGGTGGATCTGCTTTTTGTAACCTACAATATTTAATACGAATAAAATGATTCGCATCCGTTCCGTGTGCCATACTACAATATATGTAATTGTATTCTTGAATCCGCCAATTGTCTCTTTTGTACACAAGCATGCTTACTTTTGCAAAGGATATTGCATAGGCATTGTTTTGACTATAATTCCTCACTGTGGTTCATAATTTTAAGTATGATGCATCGTTGTCACTACTGGCCTGTAATGAGCCTGTTCTTAGAGACGCATACCCTTTAGGGCTGTTTCACGTATTCTAACCTCGGACGTTTAATAAAAATAATGACTCAAGGGAGAACCTTTAGAACAGCGTGAAATGTTCTTATCTTGAGGTTTTTTTGTACAGTCCTCTCCTGTTCTCTTTGCGAGTTAACATATTATTATATCACTTTTCCCTTTAAGAATCGGAGCATGTATACAGTATAGATAATATCCCACTGTTTAGTAGCTCAGATAAAGCAGACATTCCCATCATAGACAGACATTATAATTTTAGTTAGTTTATTTAGCCATCTACTGTATCTTTACATTTATATTCCAACATTGACATGACAAGTATTCCACATTTGTCCTCACACAGAGCATCAATTACAGTATTTAACATACCATCTTTAATATAGAAATGACATGTTCAACAGTTCACACTGTCCTCCTCCATTAGCTGTGGCATATACAAGTTTAAATATAGCACAACTCATCTCAACTTGGTTCATTTCATTTTGCCAGAGCAATGTGAATCATCCTTTACTTTCATCTCCGAGTTTCAGCCAAGCATGGTAATCTTCATCTTTCCTCCAAACGCTCTTCCTTTCCTTTTTTTTCATCTAGAGATGCACTGATGTTGATACGAAGGAAGGCACTAAAATGGAAGGGAAATTAAGACTGGAAGGTTAAGTAACCTTGGCCGGGTTTGACAGACACAATACTGCCAGCATCTGATTAGAATCCATACTTGCAGACGGAAGCGCGCTAAGGTCATTTACTGTATAGGCATGTGGGTGGTAGAAGTAGAGGTGGGAGCTGCTTTACTCCGTGTGTGTGTGTGTGTGTGTGTGTAAATGGCAGCATTTCTTGTAAACAGTTGTGAGAGGAAAAAGTTGAAAAGATGAAAGACTCCCACCGTCTGTCCTGGCTCACCTAGCTCTCTCCCTGTAAAGTCGCAGAAATACACCCTTCCCTCGCTCTACTTCTCTCCCACGTCCTCGTGCAGATTTACTGTCCCCTCTGTGACCAATTACCAGGGCGCAGTGTGTCGCAAAGACGGGGAGGAAGCACTGAGAAGCTGGGCCTGGCTACAGTGCGACTGCTCATTATAGGGGGCTGGGACAAGTCAGTGCGATGCTCGCAACACAAATTAACACTTGCATCTGATGTGCCGCGTGCCTTGATACACAGCTAATCAGCGTACGCACTTGGAGTGGTTGCCCACAACTTGTCGGACTTGCAGAAGGTCACATACAGACGACAGTATGAGGCGATGGACATGGTTATCGCAACATTGCATTGCATTGATTAGTTATTGTAACAAAAGGCTAATTAAACCATTTGTGTTTATTCTTACTTGTGCTTTTTTGTTTACATATTTTGAGAAAACTGCCCTGCAACTGGCTCGCAACCAGTTCAGGGTGTCCCCTGCTCACTTACCGAAGATAGTTGGGATAGGCTCCAGCACCCCTGCAACCCTACTGAGGGTAAGCGGTGCAGATAATGGATGGATGGATGGATGGATTTTGAGAAAAAAAAAATATTCTTCTCACAATAAAAAGATTTGTTAAAGTAAAGTAAATAAAAATAGATTTTGATTTACATTTACTATTTTGTAGATATTATTAGTATTTTTATTTTAATTGTTATTTGCTTTTTGTGTGTGTTTTGTATTAAGTTACACAACACTAAGACCACCCAAAATGTTTTTGCTATTTTGTTTTTAAATTTAGATATGAACATGAAAAAAAGGCCCTCTTTTGTATGATTTACTTTTCGATAAGAATAATATTTTTAATATTGTGTAGGTTTCAGATCAGGGGTTTTGCAATTATGGTCTGTCCAGCACTGTTGGACTTTTTGTGATTAAGGACTATACAAATAAACATTCATTAGCCGTACCGCTTATCCTCATTAGGGTCGCGGGGGGCTGGAGCCCATCCCAGCCATCTCCGGGCAGTGGGCAGGTGACACCCTGAACTGGTTGCCAGCCAGTCGCAGGGCACACAGGGACAGACAGCTCATTCGCTCATTCACACCTAGGGACAATTTAGACCGGCCAATTCACCTGAAATGCATGTTTTTGGAATGTGGGAGGAAACCGGAGTGCCCGGAGGAAACCCACGCAAGCACGGGGAGAACATACAAACTCCGCACAGGAAGTCTGGAGCTGGATTTGAACCCACGACAGGTTCCCGAGACATGAACTGTGCCGCACAAGCGCTAACCACTGCGCTGCCGTGCTGCCCACAAATAAACATGACTTGACTAATTCAATATTAATATTTCTTGTTACTTGTTTTTTTCACTTGTATTTGTTTGTTTTGTGTTTTGTGTATAGTTATGGTGTGACCAACCAAAAATCAACTACCGCGTCGTTGCAATTATTTTTCTCACTTTATAATTTAAAAAAAATATTTCAAAGTAAAGTAAATGAATATAGATTTACATATAAATGTGTTATTTGTAAAAAATGTGATTTTTTTTAAGATTTTTAAATATTTGCTTTATTGTCACTTCTATTTTTGTTTATGCTGTGTGTTTTATTACACTATGACTACCCAAAATTAACTACTGTATTTTTGCTATTAGTTTTTTTATAATGCAATTAAACAATGGTTAAAGTAAATGAATATATAATTGGATGTATGTGTATCATTTGTAAATGATACTTTTATATTAATTTTGTTTAAATAATTGGGTTATTGTCTCATTTATTTGTTTGTTTGTTTGTTTTTTTGTGTCTAGTTTAACAATGACCACCCAAAATCATGTAGTCAAGTTAAGTAATGTTTATTTGGGACACCCTCAATCACAAGGGGTCTTGAAGGGCTGCACAGACCACAGATTATTGCAAACCACAGACTATTATTACACCCTCCCCTGATCTAAAACCTACATGTGGGCAAGGAAAATTTCAAAAACCTGAACATGAGGAAAATTAAGAAACCAATATTCTTAATTTGTATTTTAATTCAAAAACAAGCTACTGTCATAAAATGTAATTCTTGTAGGTAAAATGTATTTGACACAAAATAAGGCTCACCTAGAGGGAGCTGACATAAACCAATACATGAACTACCATATAAATATGATATATTTTTTAATACCTGTACGTCAAGAAATTTGTATTTATTTTACGTATCATGAGGCTTACCAAGACGGAGCTGTCATGATTGTTTGCCATCTCGCTGCTACCCCTAAACCAAAAACCTAGTAAAAGGCTGGGGAAAAATGGAAGGAAAAGTGGTGCGGTTTGGTCACATTGAGTCTCCAAAGTTTGTATCCTTTTTGTACTTTTAAGCACTCGTTTTCAGTTGCACTACACAATACAGCGACATTTAGTTATCAAATAATACACACTGTCCCTATAAGCGAGTCAATTTGGTAACCTCTTTGGTAATATGTTGGGAACATATAACTCGTGGTGCAAAGATTTTGCCTTCCTTGTCATTTCCTAACCACTCTTGTCTTAGCCTTTTTGTTATTCCATTGTTCTGAACTCTTGGCTGCTCTTTCAGATAACCAGTACTGCCTGATGAAATGATCTGCATTTATATAGCGCTTTTCAAGTCAAGACTTCCCAAAGCGCTTTACAGTGTGCTTCACATTTCCCAATAGCGGCCGTGCAGCCATGAAAGGCGCTAACCTGCATATTGGGGGTCTTAGGGGTTCAGTGTCTTACCCAAGGACACTTCGACATGTAACACGGAGGAGCCGGGATTCGAACTGGGATCCCTTGATCCCAAGACGAGCGCTCTACCTCCTGAGCCACTGCCGCCCCAATTCTTTGACTTCACTGATCGAGTTTGCTGGAACATCGACCCTTTGCCTGCGTCTTGTACCACAATTGTTGCCTCTCTACCTGACTTCACATGTCCCATACCCTGTCCAAATGAAGAACTCCGTTACCACACCAATTTATGCTCCTGCACTGTCCTTTTGTACCACTGGAGTGGGTCTGATACCTTATTAAAATGTGTCACTGAGTAGTGTAACTATTGTATGAGTTTTTTCAGCAATATTAGTTTTATTATTTAATCACATTATCAACTTAGTTGTAATAAATGGTCATTATACACATATGTGAATGAAGTATATTCTTTCTGTATTCATTCAATGTTTCAAAGTTTTTATATCAGCCCTTTCCCAGCAGTGGTCAGTCCTTATCTTGTTATCCATCCCTCCGTTGTCTGCACCGTCTATCCTCAGTAGGGTCGCGGGGGTGCTGGACCCCATCCCTGCTAACTTTGGGCAGTGGGCAGGAGACACCCTGAACTGGTTGCCAGCCAGTTACACGGCAAACAGAGACATACAACCATGTGTACACTCATTCACACCTAGGGACGATTTGGACCGTCCAATTTACCTGACATGCATGTTTTTGGAATGTGGGAGGAAACCGGAGTGTCCCAAAGAAACTCACTCAAGCACGGGGAGAACATGCAAACTCCACACAATAATGCTGGTAGCTGGATTTGATCCCATGACCTCAAAACTCTGTCGCAGACGCGCTCACCACTCAGCTGCCATGCCTCCCTTATCAGTCAACCTTCAAATCAAAGGGCTTTTGTGAACATGTCCGCAAGATCTCATCCCAATAGTTTCATTTTCCATTTTGTCATATCCCAGGCTTACTTATGAGAGAGGGAAGGGATATTCTGTCGATGATTTTTTGAGGGAGACCTTTTCCTTGCTCTTTGGTGGAAGAACGCTCTCCTGATCAATTGGTCCGGTGTGCACTCTGTTTTAATTTATTTTGTAACTTCTTGATAAATGTCTTCAACTGAACTGCTTCTCTTTAGCCTATTTATTTCTGTCCAAAAACTTGATCTGATCCCCAGCATATCGTGACATTATCAGCCAAAATGGTGTCCATTGTTAATGGATCTAAAGACATCCTTTGATCACTGTTAAACTCCATGTGGGAATGTCAAATCCCAACCCCCAACTTCACCCCATGGTGTTTTAGTGTCTGTAATCTCTCCTAATTCCGAAGGGTGAAGAGTGATTCAACAGTAAATTTTAACATGAGTAATGGATTTGTGTTAAATTGTTAGGAATTGCGCAGACCATTTTGTGAGAGCTGGCATACATATTTTGGAATACAGACAACAGAACGATCTATCAAATAAAAAAAAACACTGAATTGATGTCAACTATATAAAATACAGTTTATCACAACAGTGCTCGCATCACGATCCATTTTTTGAAAAATCTCAAGGGCATCTCAGAGAACTGCAGAGAGCCTGTGGAGAGTTTATATTGATTTGTCATGAAACGTTTGTCAAAGTGCTGTGTTGCAGCTGAAGCAAGCCTGATGTGAGAAGAGAATTAGCGTTGGGTGTTTTGAGGCTCCCCTGACCTTCCACAGCCGCAAAAGAGAGGGGACCACCGAGCTAGCAGCGAACCTTCAGTCACTCTCTTCTCCGTTTAAGTTTTTCCCATTGAGAAGATTCATCAAACTATTTCAAAGGCGCTTCACTGGAAGGATTCTAACTTTGTTCACATAACGCGTACTTGAGTATAATGCACACCCCTATATTTTATTCAAAAATTGGTGTATAATTTCTTTCACTTTTTCTTAGCTCAAATTAATTAATTTTAAGTCACAAACGTGATTTTGTACTCAGTAAGTACATTACCATATTTGAGCAATGATTGACCAGTTAACAAATAATGGCGACCACATTTGCCTAACATTGGATGAAACGGAAATCAAACCCAGGATGCTGCAGTGAAATCGACGTAAATTAACCACTGGACTACCAAGGATATAGACGAGAAAGGCATTTGTTTTTAATTCATTATTACACTATGTTAACTCATTGTACATGGAAGTACAACCTTGATTTGGCTGAACACTTTCCCATAAGGGGGCGGCAGTAGCTCAGGAGGTAGAGCGCTCGTCTTGGGATCAAGGGATCCCAGTTCGAATCCTGGCTTGTCCGTGTTACATGTCGAAGTGTCCTTGGGTGAGATACTGAACCCCTGATACCCTCAATAAGCAGGTTAGCGTCTTACATGGCTGCAATATAAGGCCGCTATTGGGAAATGTGAAGCACACTGCAAATCGCTTTGGGAAGTCATTGACTTGAAAAGCGCTATATAAATGCAGATCATTTCATTTCATTTCATAATGCTCCATTACATCATTGTACAACGTGGCACCGTGAGTAAAAATAATGTGATAATGAAATAATATCTAAACCTTTTTCCCATGTCATCGAAAACCCCAGGGGTCTTGTGGTAAAAGATTTAACAATAGTTAACAAATCATCAATCATTGTTCAAATATGGTAATGGAGTACCATAAAACCTTGTGTATAACACGCACCCAGATTTATTTTTGGAGAAAAAGTTCTGCATTTCACACTAATAAGTGCGTTTTTTTATATTTGTCATATCATGTCACGCAAACTTTATAAGTCCACTAGCAGGCGCCAGCATTATCACTGTTTGATGCAAACACTGTCAAAGGATCAGCGGTTGTTCAGCAGAAACACTCGCACTCTGCCACCCGTAGACTTTCACCCTCAACTGAACACACTAACACTCCGGCCCAAGGTGCATTTGTAGAGGTGCATATATTTGCATATATATGCATTCTTAATGAGCTGCGGGAGATCAAGTGATCCAAGCATCCCTTTGTGTATTTTCTTCCCTTCTTTTGTCAGCGGGTGTCAGTTGGGCTTCGAGTAAACATCATCCGATGTGTGTTGGCACCCATCACAGATGGTACCAGGCGAGGGTATGCTCTGGGCTCAGGTTTCTTATTTTGGTTTATTTTATTTCTTTTATTTTTTTCATGTTCATTTACAATACATTTGTTAATGGCTCTTAAAGTGTGTGTGTTCTCTCTAGCGAATGCTTGTCTCCCAGCATGCAGTGTGGCTATGATGGCCCTCTTTTGTATGATTGATGTGCTGGAGGGAGAAGAGGGGAACTAAGGTTGGGCCAAACACTATGCTGCCCCCCTGCCAGTTTACATATGTAGCCGCAGCAAGCCATCACCCCATTTCCCTTCTAGCACAGCATCCTTCCCAAAATCCACCAGCATTCGTGCTTCATCTGCTCTGCCATCTAGTATGTGTAGGGAACAGTGTTGAGACGAACACATAACAAAGGGATGCGTTCCTGTAATGCAATTACTTTCCTTGTTAACAAGTATTGTAACGCGTTATTAATATAATGTTGGAACTTTAATGCCGCTTTTACATGTATTTTTAGAGTAGCTATTTATTTGGTGCAGACCATGAAGTACAGTACGATTGCTGAACATCCCTGCATCATTCAGATTGTCACATACAACCCTCGATCCGCTAGGAACATCCATTTAAGGGTGGGCTTGTCTATATTTACTTACAAAGTACAACTAAATACAGTTATGGTGGTGTCTTCTCAAACACAAAGTACAAGATTGCTGAATTTCTCCTGATGGAGATATTCCCCCTACTGTATATACTCGTACTTGAGCTGAATTTTCAACTTTAAAATTATCTTATATATACATTTGTATAACAGACCACATATTATTGCAAACCACAAACTATTATTACACCATCCCCTGATCAAAAACATACACGAAGGCAAGGAAAAACTCAAAAACCTCAACATGAGGATGTCATGGTCGCCGTGGCGACCGGTCTGCCCCGCCCCCTGGGCACCAGCTGAAGCAGATCAGCTAATTGCGTGGCTGCTATCTAAGGTTGGGTTGTAGGTATTGCGGGGGTTGGCTCATTACACCTTTTCTGTTCTGTTATACCTTGTCCTGTTTAGTTTAAGTCGGAGGAAACCTGTACCTGACCATTCTGAGTGTAAGAATGTTTTTGTTCTGTTTTGTCCCGGAGTTTTTGGACAACTTTTATTTTGGTAAATAAAAGCTTTGATCGTACGCAATTGAGTTCTCCCTTCCTGCCTCATGCCTCCGTTCTGGTCCGGTCACCCCTTCCACCTCGTGACAGAGGAAAATGAAGAAACCTTGAGAAGGGACTGCACATGAGGTAATTGTTAGCACAGCATTTACGATAGAAGTGTGCTGAATTTTGGTCTTTTTCGTTGTAATTTTTTTTTGCAATACACCATGGCTGGAGAATAATATGAAAATCATCTGTCCTCTAATGCTAATCTAAAAGTGATGGAGGTGGCTGAAGAAACAAGCAAACTGGAGTCAGCAAAAATGTTTGGTTTGGATTGAAAAAGGATACATCCAGGCCAAACGTTCGAACAGAGGATCAAAATATGAACAGTACCAGAGACAAAATGTATATAGAATATATTGGTTAAGTGTTCATTTGCAAGCGCTCAAGGTTGCCAGGGCCTAGAAATATGAAGGCTTCACTGCCTTCATAAGTTGGTGTACACATTTTTAATTTTTTTTTTGTTATGTGGTTATTTTAGAGCAGTTTTAAGGGGTCAGCTTTAATGCAAATATATACAGTGATTTGTCACCTGATACGTATTTCCAAGTAAAGCACTCCTCTTTTATGTCAGCAATCTCGGGAATAACTGTATTACTATTTAAACTAGTAACTGTAAATAATTACTGTTTTACACCAACATGCCTATTATTGGTCGGGAAATATAAATGGCTGTTTTCTTTTAGTATTGTGGCATGATTTTTTCTCTGTGTGAACTCCGGCTCTTTTCTTTCTTGGTAATGCTCACGCATTTCACTATCCTGTCATCTCCCGCTCATCGTTAATCCTCCTCACTTATCTTTGTTCCTCTGAAATCCTTTCCCTGCTAATCCTCCCCTGTCTTTGTCTCTCTTTTGTCCAAAATTCCATTATAGCTCTCATACCTGTACAGCTTGTTGTAGTTTCGTTTAGAGTTGTTTAAAATCAATCTGATTCATAACCTGTGTTGGGGGCGTTACTGAATAACAGTAATTAGTTACAGGTTATAGTTGCTTCTTTCAAAAAGTACTTCAGTTACCCCCTGGTTTGAAGTGCAAGGCTCGCGGATCCTTTAACCGCCTGGGTGCTTCTGGGCACCACTGAGGACACAACAGAGGACCCAACTTTGGACAGCTCCCTACACTGGTCATAGTTCCTGGTCTGTTTTCGGATCCTTGCAAAGTTGGCACCAGTCCATTCCTTGATGTTGTCACCCCATTTTCTTTCTCCTTGGACTCTGCCCTGAGGAATATTCTTGGCCAGTCCTTATGATCTTGTGACATGACCATACCACCGCAGTTTTTGATTGCGCACAATTGACAACAGTTCTTTGTAGGGTCCAATGTTCCCCCTGTAATATTTGACTGCTAGATGTCGCTGTCAGCACGGTGGTGCAGTGGTTAGCACGTGTGCGACACAGGTCTGAGGTCATGAGATCGAGCCTCCTGTGTGGAGTTTGCATGTTCTCCCCGTGCTTGCCTGGGTTTCCTCCGGGCACTCCGGTTTCCTCCCACATTCCAAAAACATGCATGTTAGGTTAATTGGCCGGTCCAAATTGTCCCTGGGTGTGAATAAGCGAGCGAATTGTCTGTCCCTGTGTGCCCTGCGACTGGCTGGCAACTAGTTCAGGGTGTCCCCTGCCCACTGCCTGGTAATAGCTTTGATGGGCTTCAGCACCCCGCGACCCTACTGAGGATAAGTGGTGCAGATATTGAATGGATGGATGGATAGATGTCTCTGTATTGTGAAGTGGTCTCACTTTTGCCCTCTCCAATGAGGCTACAGAATTGCATGCCTCACTCTGTATCTGCAGAATAACAGTAATACGGTACATACTGTACTTATTTTATCAATATAATTCTTAATTCAATGTGAAAATTCAGCTATTTCATGGAACGAAAATAAAAAAAATTGTGAAGTTAAATGAGAACTATCTTAAACACTGACTAAACATAACCATTTAATATAATTGTAATTTTACATATCCATGATGACGGGTGATGCACAAAAACCTTTAAAATTTTGTCCTGAGTATTTCCAAAACTGCCCATACGGAAATCAGACAGCGTTCTGCAATAATGGAATAATAATAAAGTAGGTTAACACATTATTTTTGTTTTTTTTTCCACACCTGCTGTGTTCCCTTTGTATGTCTTAAATTCCTCCAACATGGCAAAACCATACAAATCAGCCTTATTACACACCATATAAAACTGCAATAAACTGTTAATCAGCAATCAGACCTGACAAAACTCACTTCTTGAAGTGTGGTTGTAGGACGAAATATTACATGCTTTTAGACTGTTCTTGTAATTAATTCATATTTTATGTCAAATATTACTGCAGCATGAAAAATCTTTGTCAGGACTGCTCGATGAATTTTCCCTCAATTAAGATTCCCAAAAATATTCCAAGGTTTTTATGCAGGTCATAAGTTGCAGCGGGAGCATGTCAGTCTAGTATCAAGGCCTGCTGAGAGGCATGCGAGGCTTATTGATTCAACTCTAACATCCAGCTGTTTGTTTACCAACAACAAATCAATGAGGGCTCGGCCGGGGGGCTACAATGCCTCACCTCGGTCAGCTCAGAACATTCGCACTCTTGGAACATGATCCGAGCAAAGACGCCAGCAAGTGTGGTTGAATTCTTGCGTACAATAATGCCTCGTTTTTTGCAGGGTTGTGCTCACAGAAAGTCCCACGATAGTCACCACCCCAAAGTAAAAATATGTATTTATTTATTTATTAAATACAGAGGTACCTTTTCATACGAACTTAGTTCGTTCCAGGATCGTGCTCGTAGTTCGAATTGCACGTATATCGAGGACATTTTGCTAATAGGCAGACATGGGGACTTGAGACTTAGTGACTTGGACTCGAGTCGACTCGAGTCGCTGTTTTTATGACTTGTGACTTGACTTGGACTTGGCAATCTAAGACTCGGGACTTGACTTGTGACTTGACTTGCCCAAGAAAAAAATACTTGGGACTTACTTGGGACTTGAAGGTGAAGACTTGAGACTTACTTGAGACTTGCACATGTGTGACTTGGTCCCATGTCTGCTAATAGGTAATATTAAAAACACTCCTGTCCTCCCGAAAGCATCTACGTGACCCCCTAAATAGGTATTACACTCTGATCCCCCCAAAAAAATAGTAATTAAAGATAAAAATCTATACAATGACGAGATAAATAAGATGATATTAATGAAATAAAGTTTAGTATAAGCACTGTATAAGTTTAGTGCAGGGATGTGAAACTCAATTGCACAAGGGGCCAAAATTCAAAACACACTTAAGGTCGCGGGCCAACCAGGATAAACATTTATTGAACAAACTTAAACTGAATGTTTTTGGCAAATAAATATGAATAAAAACAGACAAGAATATTAAATTTAAACCTTAAATCCCTTATACAGTATTTATTATTTTGCTCTAAATAAAAATATATTGTTAAATTATACAACTTAGAACTTAACTTAAAAAACTTAACATCAAAATAACATTCAAATTCCCTTGCTCCTATGTCAATGTATATTAAAAAAAAAAAAAAAATATCCCGAAAGATTTTGCTCTCCTTAATATATCTCCTGTCAAACGTAGAAATATGAAAATGCTACACAAATAATTTTGTCAAAACGTCACAACATTCTGAGAACAGGGAGCCTGATGTGCTTACCTTTGGCGCAGAGGGATTGGGGCGAGAGATGGGAGGGAGTGCTTGCACTTTTTGCATAGCTCCAACCATCCCTCCCAATCACCCAATCAAATAACTTTAAGTTCTCTTCCGGTTTTTTGAGGTATTTACAGTTTGTTCTGTGGATTTCATCATAAGGTATCTGAACACTGAACACAAATTATATAGTGAGCTTTTATATAAAGGATTCTTTAGGGTTGTACAGCCAAGACAAGTTTTTTTTGTGTGACACCTTGACTGTAAATCGTAGTGAAAACGTGCCCTATATATTCTGAAAAGTACTGCTCTGCAATTCAGCTTTGGTTTGGCTTTGTGTGTATCTGAACAAAATTAATGGCTCAAGTTTTGAACGAGATGGAGAAAATTTGCATGCAATTGAATTTGTCTCCGAGCCATAGAAAGAGCCACACTCGTGAGTCATAGGTTCGCGACCCCTGGTATACAGGACTGTCTCAGAAAATTAGAATATTGTGATAAAGTTCTTTATTTTCTGTAATGCAATTAAAAAAACAAAAATGTCATACATTCTGGATTCATTACACATCAACTGAACTATTTCAAGCCTTTTATTATTTGAATATTGCTGATTTTGGCTTACAGCTGAAAAAAACTCAAAAATCCTATCTCAAAATATTAGAATACTTCCTCAGACCAAGTAAAAAAATAATTTTATAACAGCAAAACTAAATCAAACATTTGAAAATGTCCATTGATGCACTCAGTACTTGGTTGGGAATCCTTTTGCACGGATTACTGCATCAATCCGGCGTGGCATGGAGGCAATCAGCCTGTGGCATTGCTGAGGTGTTATTGATGCCCAGGATGCTTCGATAGCGGACTTTAGCTCATTTGCATTTGTAGGTCTGGTGTCTTTTATCTTCTTCTTAACTATACCCCAAAAATTCTCGATGGGGTTCAGGTCAGGGGAATTAGCAGGCCAATCAAGGACAGTGATGCCATGGTCAGTGCACCAGTTACTGGTGGTTTTGGCACTGTGGGCAGGTGCCAGATCATGCTGGAAAATGAAATCCTCATCTCCATAGAGCTTTTCAGCAGATGGAAGCATGTAGTGCTCTAAAATCACTTGGTACACAGTTGCATTTACTCTGGACTTGATGAAACACAGTGGACCAACACCAGCAGCTGACATGGCTCCCCAAACCATTGCTGACTGTGGGAACTTCACACTGGATTTCAAGCAACTTGGATTTTGCTCCTCTCCAGCCTTTCTCCAGACTCTGGCGCCTTGACTTCCAAATGAAATGCAAAACTTGCTTTCGTCTGAAAAGAGGACTTTGGACCATTCTGCAACTGTCCAGTGCTTCTTCTCCATAGCCCAAGTCAGACGCTTCTTCCGTTGTCTTGAGTTCAGAAGTGGCTTGACCATGGGAATACGGCTATTGTAGCCCATTTCCCGGACACGTCTGTTAACTGTGAGCTTTTGATACCTGGACTCCAGCTTCAGCCCACTGTCTTTGAAGCTCCCCCAAATTCTGGAAGCGGCTCTTCTTCACAATTTTGTTGAGGCTGCGGTCATCTCTCTTGGTTGTGCAGCGTTTCCGGCCACATTTTTCCCTTCCAACAGACTTTTTGTGGATATGCTTTGAAACTGCACTCTGTGAACAGCCTGCTCTTTGAGAAATTTCTTTTTGTGTCTTACCCTCCTGATGGAGGGTATCAATGATGGTCCTCTGGACAGCAGTCAGATCAGCAGTGATTTAGTTTACTGAACCAAGCTGAGTGTTTTTAAGGCTCAGGAAACCCTCGCAAGGTGTTTCGAGTTAATTAGATGATTCAGGTGATTAGTTGAATAGCCTACTTGCATACTTTTTCATGATATTCTAATATTTTGAGATAGGATTTTTGAGTTTTCTTAAGCTGTAAGCCAAATTCAGCAATATTAAAATAATAAAAGGCTTGAAATAGTTCAGTTGATGTGTAATGAATCCAGAATGTATGACATTTTTGTTTTTTTAATTGCATTACAGAAAATAAAGAACTTTATCACAATATTCTAATTTTCTGAGACAGTCCTGTATAGTATAGTATACGTCATATATGAAGGAATATGTACAGTGACTAAAACGTCAGAATATGATGTCCAGGGATGAGACGGCCTTGTTCATATTGACGGGCCATTAATAACAATAATGTAAAATGGTCTTGCGTGCCAGATATGCTTACACGGCGGGCCGGACATGGCCCGCGGGCCGGGAGTTTGACACATGTAGTTTAGTGTATGCCCCGGTGCACGGAGGGGGCATTGAGATCACATACCTCTCAATTTATATGTCAAGTCAAGTCATGTTTATTTGTAATCACAAGGAGTCTCAAAGGGCTGCAGACCACAGAGTATTGCAAACTACAGACTATTATTACAACATCCCCTGATCTGAAACCTACATGAGGGCAAGGTAAAACTCAAAAAGCGTTTTCCCTGTATTTGACATGTTTTTGATGATTCCAAATTGTATACTCTGTATAACAATTTTTGTGCCGCAAAAAAATGAAAACGTCAGACCTAATCTTGCCCATTTTGGCTCGGATTCGGATTGTCTCGGTCACTCGTAGCAGAAGACAGCGCTATCGGAGATTGCTGTATGGTTGCTGTGTGGTTTGTCTTGCTGTGAGTCAATAGGTGTGTTGTATTTTTTAGGTACATTATTGCTTAAAATGGAGGATTTGCAATCATTAATAGGGGGAGCGATTGGCAGGGTTGATAGATATGAGATCGAGAGACTGTTGTTAAATTATTAAATTAAATTATTGTAATTTTTAAACAAATGTGTTGTGGTTGTTGTGGTTGCATCCCTTACCCTCTAGGATTGGAGGGGCACCTAGTTTGCATGAGCAAACTGGACAAGCTTGGCAAAGGCTGGCAAAGGGCAGTCACGAGGAATCAGCGGTCTCAAGGGGTCTCTAGTGGAAGCCTTTGGGACTAATTGTGAACTTGGTTCTCTTGCGTGTAGATTTTTGTTGCAAATTAAACTCTTACACCATAATGTTCATGATTAGAGGTGCTTGTAAAAAGAAGTATCATTGTACTCTTTCATACATTCAAACCAAATAACGAACCAATTTTACAGGCGCAAGCATTTGCTTAACAATTATAAGTTGTGTACTAAAGATTTTTTTTAATTACTTTTGTACTGTCGAATTGTTAGTAAGAAAATGATTTTATTACTATACTACTATATATCTATTAGCTCTTTGAATTATGAACAGTTGACTGACTTGGGTAATAGCGCAGGTAAAGCAGCTTTCGGGGCAAAATTCTAAATTTGGCCCAAACAACACTTATGTTATTAATGTTCTTAGCATTATATTATTGCAATTTTTGTCTTTATTTCAGATAATATTTTGTCGGCATCATGTGGACATTATTGAGAAACAAAAAATGTGGTATAGAAAGGTTTTTACCTCCCTTTAGCATGTGGACTAGGCCGAATTTGTAGGCGATGGAAAGCATCATTTTTCCTTTTGTTGGTCCAGAACGTTTTGTAGACATGATGGCTTTCAGAGTAACTTGACATTGAAAAAGTGTTGCGCTTACCTAATGTAGGTTGGTCTAGCCGTTTTGAGTTGGTGTACTTATACCGCAACATTTTTGACACACAACACGGGCAGAGAAGGGGCAGGGCGACTGTTTAGCCAATCAAAATGTAGAACACGATGCACAATGAAAATCTGAGAAGTAGCAAAATCACTATAAGTAAACTCTGATACATCGAGAGACAACTGCAATGGAGGGAAAAGTTCAAACAATCAGGCCTACAAAATTGATGCCACTATTTATTAATAATACGCCAATTCAAAGATCGTAGTGGTCCTAATCACTAAATGATTTTGTGTTCCAGGCAGAAATTTAAGTGGCAGGAAAATTGCACACGGTTTATGTTTTGTTTTGGAATCTTTTTTCCTCATTTTAAACTCACAATAGTCTCAAATACCCTCAAGCAAATGAACGAGTGATGGCTTTCCTAAATACTTCTCGTCGTAAAGAATTGAGATCCTCAAGAAAAAAATAACACTCTGGCACTCTGAAAGAATCAACACACTTCTCATTCCGTGCAGGAAATTGTCAGGTTTTTAATGTAAATCTCTTGATTTTATGTCTCAAGGTAATCAACTTGTTTTTATATTACTAATTATAAAAACAATGTTTCTCATACAAACACACATAAAGTAACGTCTTAACAATGAGTGTAATATCTTTTGTACTTTTATCAAGCTTGTATTTTATTTTGAAGTCGTTCTGGCTCTGTACTGGTTCCTCTGACGTCACGAATAAACTTCCTGGCTCTCTCTCTCTTTCCGGAAACTCAACAAGAGGTCGCGTGAGTTTTTTGCCCCCACCATAATGTCGAATTAAACCATATACATGTATTTTATCTGTGCAAATATGGCCACGAAATAGTCATAATAATGATTGACTTTGACAAATGGTGCCGATTACCCGGTTGTTCCGCGTTTTTTATTCGATTCGGATGGATTGGGGATGTAACAACACAAAGGACCAGACGGTTAGCATACCGAGGTTAGCATCCAAAGTCCTTTGGAATCGAGTAGGAACGGGCTTCAACGAACCGGAGTGGTGTACTTGCAGGGGTAAAATGCGTGTATTTAAATACAAATTTGGAATAATTTTAAGAAAAGCCATAAAATGAAAGAAGAAGTTGATAATTGGGGATTCATTAGCGAATTATTAAATTGGTTCGAGGGTTGTGCCTCACCGAGTCAAATATGATTGTGTATGTCCATATATATATATGATACATATATTTATATGTGTGTATGTGTGATTCATAAATTGACGAGCCGATTACTGGATTCGAGGATTCGCCTCATCGCTAACAGTGTCGGTAGCCCTGAAACTAGAGGAATGGCCTCGTTTCAGTTGCTGTTAACGGAAAGTTAGACGGCAGTCTTATGATATTGGAATTTGCCACGTATATCATAGAGAGGAAGAGGGCTTAAAGTGGTTCGCTATTGTGAATATATTAAATCTCTACAGTTGGTAGAGTCCCCGATTTGAAATCGTTTTAAAATGAAAAGATAACAAAATACCCTAAGTAGACTACATGGCTTCACGGTGCACCGTCTAAAACTATCTAAACAAAGCCAATTTTGGTGGGCCTTTGTCTTGTCAAATGTTTTATGTTTGTTCAATGTTTTAAATGTTTGTATACTTTCCTGTATTCTTATTTTTCTTGTCTTATGTTTGTCTTGCGCTGGCTTTAATCGGCCCACGTAACTGAAAAGAAAAAAATAGAAAAATACGAGGGAAAATTGCCGCAAACGAGAGAGCGCGTGCATTTTTTTTAAAAAAAAAAAAGAGGAAAAAAAGGAAGCGAATTTAAGTGCACATTGCAACGACAGAAACGTTTTGTTTTTAACAGTAAGACCGTTTGAAAATGTTGTTTTTGGGTGGAACCGAGAGCACATCGCGTTAGGAATCGAAAACGTTCGTTTTTTGGGAAATCGGCGTTTGACGCTAAGGGTGTACAACATAACGCCTGCGGGCCTAAGGGGTTCCAATAAATATTTTTTTCGGTCCAAATTTTTTTTAGTTTTTTTCAATTGGAAAACGATAAATTTAGGAGTGGTAAGTTCAGAAAACTTATGTTTGAGTTATTTTAGATGCGTTAAATGAAGTTAATGCCAGAATAACACTTACTAAAGATACAATAATAAAAATAATGATAGAATATTCCGGTTTTCAGTTCAAAATTAGAAAATTAAGGACTGTAAAGACAGGGGAAGTATCAAATTGAGCAAATTGGAATGGATTTTGAGGTAAAAGGATTTTTATACAAAATTACCAAAAAAGAGTGAATGAATACTTTATTTTCAATGAATATGGACAGAAAATTCATTGAGTGGAATAAAAATGTTAAAATGACTCGTAGATCAATACACGTCATTTTTACATTTAAACTGGTAAGCTAAAAAAGAGTGTTAAAAGGGAAAAGATACTTAAATAAAACAATTTGCTGGAATTTGGGTATGGAAAACTTGCGAAGAAAAGTGAAAAACAACACATTATGTGAGGTTTTTGGAGTTACTCATGGTTTTGAAAAACACTATATAAATGCAAACCATTTATGATAGAATAGAATATACATTTACTGACATAGTTACAAAATGGGTTACAGAAATATTGTTAGGGAACTACCGTGAAAACACTACAAAGGAACTGAAGTAAAGTTTGATTTTACAGCAAAAGTGTTGCACTAACGATGTTTTGAGTTCTAGAATTTTGGTTCTTGTGTCATTTGGACTCAACAACCCGATGAGGAGAAAATAGGATCAGCGAAAGGTAGCACTAATAACATGATGAAGATATTATATGTGCTGAACAATGGTAAGTGAAAACCCAATTTTTATGATATTAAAGGAATATATCAACAATAAGGGCGTTACAGGTGAGATGCAGAAAAGTTTTGAGTTCATATTCGGCCGGTATGAACCATAACTATGATAAGTAATAATAATAATAATAATAATTTCCTTGTATTGTCATTCTGTGTAACAATGTACACAGAACGAAATGTCGATTGCACCTGACCCGTTGTGGCGAGCCGATGCAGCCGCAGCCAACAGAGGGCGCCGCCGACCACTTTTTGGGTCTTGGGAATGACTCGGCCGGGGCGCGAACCGCCGACCTCCCAGTCTCAAAGCGGGCGCCTTACCATCTAGGCTACTGAGCTGGTATAGATCTCATCTTATCAGCTATACTGCTTGTCTTCAATGGGGTGCATGAATGCTGGAGTCCATCACAGCGATCATCGAGCAGCGATTGGAGGACACCCTGAACTGGTTGCAAGCCAATTGCAGGGCACACAAAGATAGACAATTCACTAGCTCATTCACACGTAGGGACAATTTGGACCAGCCAGTCCACCTGAAATGCATGTTTTTGAAAGAGGTAAGTGATCCGGATAGCCGGAGGAAACTAACGGAAACAATGAGCATGCAAGCTCCGCACAGGAGCCCAGTGGCTGGCTTGGAACACACACACCTGTTCCCAGGTCCTTAGTAATGCCGCACACGTGCTGGCCAATGCGCCACCGTGCTGCACACACATATATAATATATATATGAAACAATTTTAATACTGAACTATCAATAATGATAATATGATAGGGATTTTAAATTCCCTGTCAGTTTTGATCATCAAATTATTAATTTATTTTCTGCATTTGTTGATGGTAATTGCAAATAACAGGCTTGTCTTTTTTCCACTTTTCTACTTTCTGTACTTCTCTCTTTAACATCTTAGTACAACATAATTCGTGATATCATCAAAGCAAATGAGCCGTAAAAGCAAGCTCTCTTTGATGAATTGAACGAGGAAAAAAGCAGTTTGTCTAATAAAAAGACTGACCTTCGCTCGACAAGAATTACCAACAACAATGACGTAATCTCGAAGCGACGAGATCTCGTTAGCTAAGATCGGCGTGCAGGAAAATAAAACTCAAAATAACGATTAGGCTTGTAATGTGTTAAATCTTTGTTAAAGAGTAACTAAATGATAATGACAACTTAAAGGGAAACCGAACTAATCATTTCTTGTTGAATATGCGAATAGCAAAAGGGTAATAACTAAGACATGTAGTTTTGCTCCTGATAAAGCAGGGACGAAAAAAGCAATGAAGATGACTGGAAAACCGTCCATAATTTTAGTGTTCATCTTCTTGTTCGTAAATGGACAAATTCAAAAGAGGCGTAATATGTAAAGGTTATTTCCCTAGTTGTTCTCGTATTCAATAATAGATTACTCTCAATAGGTCATTTGAACCATTTCAAATAATCAAAATTTTGAAAGAAGTTTGAAAATGACGACAAATTAACACAAAAAAGAATTGGAGACTAGAAATCATAACGTAGCTGAAGCTATTTCAGTCACTGAATCTATTTTTTTCTTTTAAACAGGAAAAAAAAGAAACAAGTATTAAGTCGGACCAGATCGTTAATTTGTTTAGCTTTAATCACAAGGGATCTCGAAAGGATGCTTAGAACGAAGACTAGTGCGTAGAAACAAAGATTGTTGCGCAGAATAAAAGATAATTCATAAGTGACATGTATGTATGGCTCTATATTGAATCAATAACAAAAGATTGATTATGGTTACAGAGAGAAGAAAATACAATTAGAGAAGTTATGACATTAAGTTCGATTTGGCATTTTTTGAGAAATTTTTGTTGATCTTTTGAGATTTTTGATGTTTAGTGTGAGGGTTTGGAATTTTGACAAATTTAGCCCAAAGGAAATTGGGAGGACAATTGATTACACACTGAATTTTTTTAGAATGAGTGTTACGATTGACAAGTGATAAACAAATGTATAACAAATACTGACTTATGGTTTGGTTAAGTTAAAAGGAAACGGTTTCTATGGAAGAGCATTTTTAGAAGACAATGAGAAACTGATCAATCTTGAAAAGGGTCATAGGAAATAAAAGTAAAGGACTAGTTGATTTCGAGACATATCATGCTAATTTAAAAATAATTGCATGGGAAATAAATGGATAGAAATTGATTAAACAAAGATAATGTCTACTAGTACTTAAATTTAGAGAAAAATTTAAGACATGGAATAATCCGGCCAATTTACTAAAAAAATCCCACTACATAAGCACAATGGAATTAACGAGACTCTTAAGTGCCAGTGAATTCCACAAAAAGACTCTTTCCTTTCTTTTTGAAAGTCCATTTACTCTTCAAAGGACATACCACCCTGTCAAAAAGAAATCATGGACAAAAATAATTTGCTGAAAGAGCCAAAGACATCAGTCATCCATTATCTGCGCCGCTTATCAACAGCGAGGCCAAGGGAGTGAGATGGAGCACATCCCAGCTACGCTCATCAACAACGACATCAAGGGAGTGATGGGGCACATCCCAGCTGCTTTTCAGACAGCTAACAGGAGATTCCTGCAGTCGTTACCAGTGAAATTGACAAAAAAGTCAATAAAGTCATTTTGTGTTTGACATGGACACATTTTTGAAAAACTATTTTTGATGGGCCAAAAGCAACATTCAAATGGTGAATGAAATGTGGAATAAGCAAATCAAAAGACTGAAAGACAACAACATTCAAGAATACGTCTGCTTGAAGTTATATAGAGTCTTGTTAATACAAAGTGTAAATGTATTTGAGGAAGATTGATAAATTCATCTTGCAAATTTATAAATGTGTCTGATTTCACTCCTATTCATAGATTGTGAACTTAGGTTTTAACTCAGGGGGGAAGTTGAGACATTCCGTAAAATATAAGTTAAAACCTAGTTTTTTCCGCAATTGATGAAAAATTGTCTTCTGAATAAGCTCTCCATATAACTGTTTTTTGAGATTCAAATTACGAAATTTGGACGAATAGAAAAATTTTACACAGAAGAAATGTAATATAACATAATTTACAATGTTTATCAAATTGATTAACAAAAATCAATTAAAATAACCGTTTACCATTAGATTATCGCCCACATTGAGAACATTTTTGGATGGTATTTTTCATTTTTGGCAAAATCATTCACTTTGAGCGTGAATTACCTGCTTTCTTTGCAAAATACTGTTATTTTGAACAAATTTACTTACTGAAAAGATAATATATAGGTTATGATTTTTACAAAAGGCAAAACAAAGAGTGAATCATAACAATAAAAACGTCTTTTCTTGGGTTAAATTGACAATTTAACAATCTATCTTGGTCATCTACCTCGAGGGGAATGGCCAGCAGCAAGATAAAACATTGAAAATCAAAAGAAAATGCAAATAAAAAGTGCATACAATTTTTTTCCGAATATGATCAATCCACAAAAAAGAAAACACTCAATCACTCAAATCAGGGTAAATGATTCTGACAAGGATAATGGTTAAACTGATTCAGTGACTAGATTTAGTGAAAAAGCAAAATTTGAAATTTAGAACTGACAATTTAAAAAATAAATTGTTTATCTTCGAGTTGGAATTCTGGGATAAAATGCTCAAAATGGATAGGGAAACTTATAGTGGGGATTTTGATTTTCACTTATAATAAATATAAAGACAACTTAAGAAAATATACAAATCTATAAATGAATTTGTTGTTTTTTTTAATTTGTTTTGAGCCATAAAGTCTCAATAGGGGGGAAGAAAGGCATAGAATAAACTACTACAAAAAATTTTTTTAAGTCTAGTCTTTTTTCCATCTATAGCTTTCCCTGAATATTCAGTTCTATGGTATTGATTTATGCTTCTCATCCATACAGGAGAAGGTGACCCTTGCTGATCAGATGATGGAGTTCTGTCAGCCCAGGGAGCGTCAAACTTAACTTCTTCCCAAGGCCAGAGGTCAGGACTCTGGGGAGTGTGCCAGCACCTTCGCCATCAGCTATGTCTACACACGTCCGAGGCCATTATCATCCACAAGCAACATGTCATCACGCCAGGAGGCGTGGGGATCCTAACGGTGGCCATGCTCATGAAGAACGGCATCAAAGCTTCCAATAGTGACCTAATCTATTCTTCCAAAAGAATAGGTATCGGACTCTTCAATATCTAGAGAGATGGTGGTCGTAAAAGTACCAAAATAAGATGGTTTTGTTGAAAACTTAGGATTTTGCGGACTGCTTTGATACATTGGTATCAGCAACCACACATCACACAATTTCACTGATAATAACCAGATATTCCACAACTATAAACATAGTTACTGGGTTAATCGAAACTAACACTGATTAATTGATTAATTCTTTGAAATTTTTGTTTATTCTCTAACAAATACTTGCTAGGTCAAAGAACTTGACAATTGAGCTAACATAAGAGAATGACGTTTTTTCACATGAATCAGATCATAGAATGAACGTATGATAAGAAATATCAAGGTTTTTCTGATGCGTTTCAACATTAGGTCACAAACTTGATGAAGAACCCATCAGGGTGACAGGATATAATGTTTTTGATTTTGGGTTTTATTCCTATAGTGAGACATCCACACATCTTAACGATGCTGGTTGTCATATTGCTATAAAATAAAACAATATTTTTCCTAAGGGTTTTAGAGGTTTGTTTATGCATACAATTTTTTGATAAATTGGCACCATGCATTCTAACCTCTTGCCTAACTAGTGATGCTACAGTTTCGAAAATGATTTTGGGGATCTTTTCATTCTGTTTATCTTAATTCTCGCGGTTTCCATTAATAACCTTGGAGTTAGCGATTGCTTAACTGGAGATTTTTTCACGTTTAAACTTTTTCACCTTTTTGTTTTTGTTCGTTTTAGTTGGCCAACTTTTTTTATGCTTTTGTCTGTGTTTGTTTTATCCTGTTTTTCCCAGCAAGAGACATTCCTTGGAGGCGAGAAAGTTTTTCTTTTGTTGAAGGTTTTTTTACTTCTCCGTGTGATTACCAATCTATTTTTTTAAAATTCTTCGAGATTAACAACAGGGGGGAAATGTCAGGTTTTTAATGTAAATCTCTTGATTTTATGTCTCAAGGTAATCAACTTGTTTTTATATTACTAATTATAAAAACAATGTTTCTCATACAAACACACATAAAGTAACGTCTTAACAATGAGTGTAATATCTTTTGTACTTTTATCAAGCTTGTATTTTATTTTGAAGTCGTTCTGGCTCTGTACTGGTTCCTCTGACGTCACGAATAAACTTCCTGGCTCTCTCTCTCTTTCCGGAAACTCAACAAGAGGTCGCGTGAGTTTTTTGCCCCCACCATAATGTCGAATTAAACCATATACATGTATTTTATCTGTGCAAATATGGCCACGAAATAGTCATAATAATGATTGACTTTGACAGAAATACATTCTGAGGTTCAGCACAAGTTAATGTGAATCTTTTAGTGCGAAAATCTCATTTTTGCGTGGCGCTCGCTGCTCTGACTAGAAAAGTAAGAGAAGAATTTCTCACTAGAGTATATGGATGACGAGAAACCTATAATATGTCTTGGACGACTGCTCTAGTGTTCATTTCAATGGAAAGGGCTGAGCACGAGCTGTTCCATTGCTTGTGAAACTGAAGATAGGATTTATTTATTTTCCATGCATTTTTATTTAAAATCTGGTCTTTAGGGCCCCACTATAGCAAGCAGACCACTTCACCACCCAACCAAGGCTGCCTCCTCCCTGATAAACTTTTGTAAAACAGTAATTAACAGTCATTTAGCATTCTCTTTGTTAGTGTTATTGTACAAAATAATAAAAATGGGATCTACCTAGAGGTGTATCAAATAATCCACTACTTGACACGTGCAAAAAAAAATAAAATTGATGAAGCAGTTTAATTCTTGTTGATGAAAAATCCTACAAGTTAATTGTGTTCATATTTTTAACAGAGATTATTTGACTGTCAGAACCCAGAACAGGATCAAGACCCAATCGCGTGACGTTCTCACACAAGCCTTTATTTTGCGGGGAATGGGGACTCATGCACGTTAGGTTAGCGGTCTGGCGTGGAAAGACCGGCAAGCCAGAGACCGAGAAGACCGATTCCAATTGCCCGAGTTGATATCGGACAGATGAGGTCAATACAGGACAGGAAGTGACAGACAGGTTAGATAACGGATCAGGATATCGAAAATTAACAGGAGAAACTGGAGAAAAGAATGAATAGGACAAAAACAGACGGAAACTAAACTGGAACCCGAAATTAAACAGGACAAAAATAAACGGGAACAATACTGGACTTGAAATACCAAGTTCCCTTGCTGACACTCAAGCAAGAGAGCGCTGAGCTTTATATAAACAGAAAGTCAATTTCTCATCGAGCCGTAGCTGGCACCACACGGGCGGGGCCAATTGGGCACCATGGCAACCGTGACACACATGGGCGTGGCCAATTGGACGCCATGGCAACCATGATATTGGCGATTTTGTTTTTTGATTTGAAAACAATCCTACATTAGGACCACTTAATTAGAAACTTTGGTCAAATTTCATTTTTTGTGTATTATGTTATTTGTGGTGGATCATTGATTAGTGTGTCAGCCCGACAGTTCAGAGGTCCTTGGTTTAAATCCAGGTACCAGTCTTCTGGGGTTTGCAAGAGCTCCCTGTGCTCGCATGGGTTTCCTCAATGCACTCCGGTGTCCTCCCACATACTAAAGTGATGCATGGCAGGTTGATTGATGTTTCAGAATTGTATGAATGCGCGTTTGAGAGGTTGTATGTCTTTGTGTGCCCTGCAACTAGCTGGCAACCAGTCAAAGGGACCTACCCACTGCCTGAAGAGGGCTTGGATTGGCTCCAGCACCTCCCGACCCTACTGAGGATAAGCGGTGCAGAAAATGGATAGATGGATGGATGAATGGATGGATGGATGGATAATTGACTAATTTATAGTGTGAACATGCAATTGCAACATTTCAATAAAAATACAGTCTGGCGTCTCATTGAAATTTATTGTTTGGTAGAAGAGTTTAATAGGATTATGATCATGGATAATGATTTTGTTTGTGAAAAAAAAAACTTCAATACAAACATTGGAGTCGAGCAGTTCGGTTGAAGTGTTTATTAAAAGGAAAACAAATAGAAGCAAATAAAACTGAATAATCTGTACCTCTGAGTACAGAACAGGCTGTAATGGTTTCACAATGGCTGACAATCATTAATATACCAGAGGGGCGGATCACAATGAGCTATGACAAAAATGAAACATAAATCAGTATAATTGCATCTTTTTCCAAATGACTGCAAACACCAGGCAAAGTGAGCCTGGAAACCAAATGAAGTTGATGGAGTTGGAGCCTGGCAGAGTGTAGCACCTTGTACTCTGCAACTCTTACCAACCACCCACACAGGAAACGTGCATGTCGGGCTTGTATTACTTTGAATACTCACACACAGAGGTGAACATCGCAACGCACAGAGAAAAACACAACTTCAGTTGTGTTCTGTTGTGAATTAAAGCCACCATGTATGAACAGTAAAACTTCTTTATTATGGGTGGGCGATACTGTAATTTTTGGTATTGATCCGATCTAAGTAAACTCAGGGTAGTGTGGATCGACGGCGATCCGTTACCGATACTTGTGTTTGGTATCGATAGTAAGACAATAGTATTCATCAAATCAATATAATATAAGATAAGATAATCCTTTATTTGTCCCACAATGGGGATATTTCTTTTGTTATAGCTGTAAAACAAAAAATAATGAATAACAGCTAAGAATATCAACAACATAAAGAAGTATTTAGAAATATAGAAAATAAAAAAAATAGAATCCATCCATAATATGGATATTTGGATCAATTCACCGACTCTTACCCTGCATCACCTGTCTTTAAATTTATCCCACAGGATTGTATCCTTGTCCGTGCATCGGCTCTCTTGACGGCCATGACCTCCAAACTTATGACCTATTACCACACCTTCATCCCACCTCATCCCTACTGTCAGGGGGGTTGGGCATGTAAAAAAAAATGATGCATGCTGGGAAAGAGACATAAAGGCTGACTTTTCTGCTGATCTTTGTCAACACGGGCTCTTACCGGTCATTGAAGTCTTGCGCTATCAGGGAGTCGAGTGGTTACGCCTCATTTACAGTACTTGGAAACCTTTTCAGCCCTTACACCTGAATACAACTTAACCTTGCCTTGTGAGAATATAGATAGAAAATACTTCAACTTGTGTGTGCGTGTGTGCGCGTTCAGTTTTATCCCCTTTGTCATGTTGTTGATCTCTCTGTTCTAAAAAAAAAAATCAATGATACCCCCAAAGAGCCTCTCTCTCCATCCGTCTATGTATCACCTTTCTCTGCTACTGTATCTGAACCAAGATCAAGCTGTTAGTCAATTTGCTATCCACACAAAAATCGTCTTGGGAAGTTATGCATATTAGCTTACATGGAACTTGTTACCACCCTTTACCTCAAACATTTGTTTATATAGTATCAAACGGAATATTCATACATGTAAGTGTGTTTTTCTTGTCACAGTCCACTTATTTAATTTGATCAGCCATTTTTTTACATTTATAAGGATTTTATGGTACACTAAACATTTGCCATTAATCTTGCTATGTTTTCTTGTTTAGACATTTTTAATAATTAAGTCACCCTTGTTTGTTTGTTACATTTTTCGTTGCATCTGCTTTTTTTTTTCTGGTCTGAAGTTTATGTCCGCGCACAGTTGACAACAGCTCTTCCTACGGGCCAATTTGCCCTCTGATGGTGTGCACTATTTAATTTGTCACATTGGCTAAGTAGCTGATGCCTAAACATTTCCTGTATCGTCAAATATCCATGACCTGGATATGTTTTCCAATTTTCCTGTGAGAGTCCATGTCTCATTAGCGTAGAAGAAGATGGAAGTAACCATTATGTTAGTAATCACAATTTAAAGGGTTCAGACTTAACCCATGCAAGAATTTGGATGTTACATTTCAAAAACTTGTGACTCCAAGAACCAAGAGGAAATCTGCAGGCTTAAGAGTGTTCTCCATTCAGGCCTCAGTGCTCTTGAATGTTCTGTCCCCTTAGATAAGAGCTGCAACCTCAGTGGAAGTTTTTAAATCTTGACTTAAAACACACTTATATTCTATTTGATGCCAACCTCTTACTTTTCTTTTCCCGTTTTTCCCGCTGCATGGCTGGTGGCGGACTGAGGGAGAGGGAAGAACCCAGATGAGTCAGCGGACCAGCACCTGGACCTGAGACAAGTCATCATCTGCATTGACCATCTGGCTGAGATGGGAAGCTGCATCATCGCTGTCCTGGACTTCATGAACAATTTTACTTATTAACTATATTTATTGTTGATGTTGACAATGTTTTGTGTATTGTTGCCCAATGCAGCATTTATGGCAGCCTGGTCATGGAAGAGGGACTATAACTTGTGCGGCCCTTTGTTAAGGTTTCATGTTTTCGAGTTCACCCCTGCTAGGATGCAGGTTTCTGAGCAGGGGATGGTCGAATTGTGGCCTGTGCAGTCCTTTGAGACAATTATGATTGAAGCCTATATAAACAAATGTGCCTCGACTTGAAAAACCTTTGATTGTCCTCAATTCTAGGTGATGCTAGCTACCAATTTGTCGTGTTCGAATAGTATTTATTGAGTTCCATGTCCCGCTCACATTTCCAGTGTAACCTGCCAACGGCCGAGTGTCTACGAGAGCAGCAAACATTGACAATACTAACACCGACAGCGAGTTTGTCCCATTTTTCCCCAGCTGGCTGAGTATTTATCAAACCAAATGCCTTGTCTCTTTTATCTGTTTGTCTCATGTGTAAAACAATTAAAGTGTAACGTTGGCACCGTTCCCCATCTGGTTTACGCTACATTCTAAAAATAACTTGTGCAGTAAGCTAGCCTGTTTAATTGGCTCATCACTTGGATCGCTATGACAGCTGTGTAATTGACACACTCATGGCCCAAACAATTGGTTTTCTGGCGGGTCTAGAAAAAAAAACCTGCGTGAGTACCTGTATGAAAAGGGAACAAAGTCATAGGGAAACCCTAAAACATTTGAGACACAAAGCTGTATTGGTTACATTCTAGAACGGTTGGAAAAATGGATTGGTCTCTCAGGAACCATCCTTTTATGGTTCAGATCCTACCTCTAAGATTGGACGCTCTGTGTTAAATATGGCGAAATGACATCTGAGCCCTTTAGTGTTACCTGTGGTGTTCCGCAGGGCTCAGTACTTGGCCCCCTTCTTTTCAGCATTTACATGCTTCCATTAGGTATAATATCAGTTTCCATTGCTACGCAGATGACACTCAACTATATCTTCCAATGGAGGAATCTGCCACACTAAACTGTGGAAATTTGGAGGCCTGCCTCACTGAGATAAAAGAATGGATGTCACCCAACTTCTTGCACCTTAACTCTGAAAAGACCAAAATGTTATAGTTATTATAATGTAATTATTGGTCCATCTAAATGCAGTGACTTTTTCACAAAAAAACGGCTCTGAACATTGACAGATGTAATATCACCCAGAGTGACTAAGTCAAAAATCTATGTGTCATATTTGACCCGGATCCGTCCTTTCAAACACACGTTAATATTACTATAAGTTTTTTTTCCCATCTTCGCAACATTGCTAAAATTTGCCCTATACTGTCTCAGTCGAATGCGGAGATTATAATTCATGCATTTGTCACCTCCCGTCCCGATTAATGTAATGCACTATTCTTCGGTCCCCCGAAGTCCAAAATCAAGAGCCTTCAGTTAGTACAAAATGCTGCAGCGAGGATTTTAACTAAAACAAAGTTTGATCACGTTATCCCAATTTTAGCCAACCTGCATTGACTCCCTGTTAGCTTAAGATGTGCTTTTAAGGTTCTGTTGGTAGTATACAAAATCATGCATGGACTTGCTACCTCATATCTTTCAAATATAATTCAGATTCAGATTCAGATCTACTTTATTGTCATTCTAGTACACGTGTCTACAGAACGAAATGTTGATACATCTGACCCGCACAGTTTCCTTGAATGTACAGATATAAATAAAATGTTGTATTGAGTTGGAGTATTGAGTACTAATAATATACTAAATAATTATGGCTATGTATAGTATTTTACAGTAGCGCAAATAGTGTAAGAGGAGCAGCTAACCAGATGTGCAAAATGGGCAGTCAGGTAAACAAGTCAGGTAAACAGTAACAATAACACTGTAACAATAACGCTGTAAGTACAATAGTGCAGAGAAACAGATGTGCAAGGAGTGGCTAGCTATAAAGAACTGCCAGTAGTGCAAAAAGTCAAACAAAACCAACAGATGTACAGATTAGCAGCAGTTTAGATTTACTATGTGTTTGATTGACCATTTAACAGTCTAATGGCCAGGGGGACAAGACTATTGTGGAACCTGGTGGTCCTGCACCGCACACTGCAGTACCTCTTCCCAGAGGCTAGCAGAGTGTACAGTCCATGATGGGGGTGAGAGGGGTCCCTGATAATGTTCTTAGCTTGGGATAGGCGGCGCTTCTGGCCAATGTCCTGAATGGAGGGAAGAGAAGTCCCGATGATTTTCTCTGCTGTCCTCGTCACCCTCCTCACACTACTCCAGTCGGTAGCGCTGCAGCCTCCACACCACACAGAGATACAGCTGGTCAGGACACTCTCTATGGTGCCCCTGTAGAATGTGATGAGGGAGGGTGGGGGCAGGTGGGCTCTCCTCATCCTCCGCAGGAAGTACAGGCGCTGCTGTGCCCTCTTAACCAGTGATGCAGTGTTCACGGACCAGGTGAGTTTGTTTGTGATGTGCACCCCTAGGAACTTGATGCTGCTGACAACCTCCACAGCCTTGTTGTTGATGAAAAGTGGGGCATGGTTGGGCTGGTTTTTCCTGAAGTCGACAATGATCTCTTTAGTTTTGTCAACATTCAGGACCAGGCTGTTGTCCCTGCACCAGCCCACCAACTGCTCCACCTCCTCTCTGTAGGCCAGGTCGTTGTCGTCCCTGATGAGGCCAACCACTGTTGTGTCGTCCGCAAACTTCACGATGTGCTGGTCTACTAGTGATCCCAAGAGCATAGAAGAGATCCGCAGGTTCGAGAGCGTTCTCCATTCGGGCCCCGGTGCTGTGGAATGCTCTTCCCCCTGAGATTCGATCGGCGACCTCAGTGGAAATGTTAAAATCTGAACGGAGGCAGGAGGCAGGAAGGGAGAACTCATTTGCGTTAACGATTAGTACTTTTATTTAGCAAAATAAAAGTCGTCCAACTCTCAGGGACAAACAAAACAAAAACAGGCTTACAAGCAAACAGGAACTAAGACCAGGGAATACTCACAAAACAGGTTTTAACTCAAAACGTGCAAACACAGGTTTCTTCCGACTCAAACAAAACAGGACAGAGCAAAACAGAACATAAAATGTAGACAGAAAATGCAATGAACCAGCACCCGCAATACCCACAACCCACCCTTAAGTAGCACACACGCAAATTAGCTGATTTACTACAGCCGGTGCCCAGGGGGCGGGGCCAGCCGGTCGCCATGGCGACCATGCTGGACACGACAGAGCCCCCCCTTTAAGGGACAGCTCCTGAGGTCCCAAAAAGAAAAATTATTACCTCGCACCCCGGAATGGTTCGACGCTCTCGATTGGGGCAACCCCGCTCCCTCCTCGGAACACGCTGGAACGGGGAGATGCGAGCGCCATTGGCGTCGGACGACCGGACTCGGCGCTCGGCAGGCAAACAGGGCAGGGGGGTCCGGCGGGCAAACAGGACAGGCGAAATCAGACTGGCAAACAAGGGAGTCGGACTGACGGGCAAACAAGGGAGTCGGACTGACGGGCAAACAAGGGAGTCGGACAGGCAGGCAAACAGGGGAGTCGGACCAGAACGGAGGCAGGAGGCAGGAAGGGAGAACTCATTTGCGTTAACGATTATTACTTTTATTTAGCAAAATAAAAGTCGTCCAACTCTCAGGGACAAACAAAACAAAAACAGGCTTACAAGCAAACAGGAATTAAGACCAGGGAATACTCACAAAACAGGTTTTAACTCAAAACGTGCAAACACAGGTTTCTTCCGACTCAAACAAAACAGCACAGAGCAAAACAGAACAGAAAATGTAGACAGAAAATGCAATGAACCAGCACCCGCAATACCCACAACCCACCCTTAAGTAGCACACACGCAAATCAGCTGATTTACTACAGCCGGTGCCCAGGGGGCGGGGCCAGCCGGTCGCCACGGCGACCATGCTGGACACGACAAAATCCAAGCTTTAAACACACTTCTATTCTATAGCATATAGAATAGAATAGAATATAACTTTATTGTCATTGTTACAAAACGGGTTAACGGGTTAACATATTGTGACAACGAAATTGGGATTGAACCTATATGAACCTATAACCTATATTTTATGTTGACAATATCTGTGTATTATTTGCCTTCATGTAGGTTTTAGATCAGGGGATGGTGTCATAATGGTCTGTAGTTTGCAATAGTCTTTGATCTGTGCAGCCGTTTGAGACTCTGTGATTGAGGGCTATACAAATAAACATGACTTGACTTGACTGGTGCACGTGGCACGAGCATCTTTGAGAGATTTTGTGGCACGTGCAGTCCTGTCTCCCGGAAAAAAACAGCAACAGTGCTTGCTGCCAGCTTTCAAAAGCTTCGTGACGTTGCTGACAACCGGAAGCTTGTCATTCCGACCTGCAACAGGATGTATTTGTTCGTGATGTTACGAATGGATCTGGAGTCGCAAGTGATGCCCTGCACAAAGAGCGTGTGGTTAAATGGAGCCTGTATTGAGGTCCATTTTGCTTTTTCCTCATGTTACGTGACTGAAAGTAAACGAAGCCCCGTTGTTAGCGCTCACGTGACTGACTCGCATCATGGTTCGCGCTTAATAAATAGCCGCGAAAAACCCAGGAGGAGTCCTCCTCATGATCGTTCGACATGAGTCTTGAACCATTGCTGCGTTACTTCCACTACTTGAGAATGGAAACGCCTAAAAAGCGAAGGACTTCACCAGTTTGGTTGCAGTTTGAACAGATATCTCCCGACAAGGTATAAACAGACATGTATAATTGAGCACAGGTCTCTATATTTATACACACACACTTTTGTTTGTGTGTGTCACAGAGAATATAATATGATAATTATAGTTCATTATATAATATATGTAGATACAAATGTCGAATATTTTATTCCTCAAAAAAAATTGAGAAAATGCACTACTCCCTCTATGAATTGTGTGTCCGTTACACAAGCATATCCAGTTACTGAACATACAACTAACAATTATACGGACAATATTTAATGGACAAAATTTCCATTATTTTGTGCACATATTTAAAATCTGAATTACATCAATTGAACAGCAGATGTCAACACTGCTAAATGAGCTATTAAATAAGCCCTCGATTGATCAGGCTTTTGGCAAAGCAATTGACCCAAAAGACTCGATACATTCACGGGGCTTCATCCTGCCATCACTCGTATTTGAGGGATGTATTTGACGCAAAGCCGTCAACACTCTACAATGTAGTCTTGATGGCAACCAGGTACTCAAGAGCCGCATGTCCTGGATGTTTTTGGGAGTTTCTCTGCTAAATTACAGGTGAGTCCAATCACCTGGGTCATTATCAAGCTCCTACACAGCTTGCTAACAAGCTTTAAACCTGCATCACCTCAGTTGGGGAAGAGAAACCTTCAAAACATCCAGGACATGTGGCCCTTGAGGACCGGATTGGCCACCCTTATATGATCAATCGTTTTTTTATTCCCGACCCAGCCCCTCTGCTAATCATTTTAACCCGCACAACAGAAGTCTGCCTACCCATGCTGTCATAGATGAGGTAGAGGAGAAATCTTTTGGAGTTTACTAAGCGTGTCCAATTGAGCTAGACTAGAATAATTGTGACCATATTCCTTGCCGTGCCCTTTTTCAGCAGCTACATTGTGCGCTTGACCCAAATGTGTTGTTTTGAGGATAGCGTGGCAACGAAAAGTAAATTGATGTGATTAAACAGGAGTAATTGAGCAGTGATGGTGTGCTTAATTGAGTTCTTCCTGATGTCTTTCTGATAGGTACCTCTGAGTTTTCTTCTATCCTGGCAAGTAAGGCTTTGTTGTGTGTCTTTGAGATGGTTTCCCCTGTGTTTGCCTAATGGTTTGTGTGACTGGGGGATGGGGTATAGGAGGAGTACCTGACAGAATGTGATGTATGTCTTAGTATGTGTCTGTCTTTCAAAATATGTATTTGAAGGCTCGCTTTATTGTCCTGAAAGTATTCATGTGTCGCCAGTCCGATGCTTATGTTGGAATTTGTGAGTGTGTGTGTCTGTCTGATCTGCCTCCTGGGCTCTATGACCCAAATCAAATGGTAGGAAACATCAATTTCACTATCTTATCTGTCCTCCCTCCCCCCTTGCCGCTTCGTCTAATTTCTTTTCTCCACTTGCTCTCCTCCCCTGCAGCTTCTCTCTCCTTGCCTCCTTCTGTTCTTGGGGTGTGATTAGGGTCCTCCCATGTATGTGTTCGTGTGCGATTGCAGAGTCGTTCGGTGATCTGAGCAACCCGGCTCCGGGTATTGTGTGGTGCAATTCCTGGATGACGTCCCTCATTGAATGCCTCTATTCACAATTATAGCCTCTCCATTAGTTGCAGCCCTCGC
Source organism: Urocampus carinirostris (assembly GCF_059441175.1). NCBI lineage: Eukaryota > Metazoa > Chordata > Actinopteri > Syngnathiformes > Syngnathidae > Urocampus > Urocampus carinirostris. The sequence goes on from NC_142350.1 coordinate 38,139,159, forward strand.
TGCCTCCTTGTTGGAGTCGGTGCTTCTTCCGTGTAAAATACGCAATTAAAGGAGGACAAAAACAAGCAGCGACACGAACAGTGTACCTTAGAAAAAACACTTGGTTGAAGAGAAAATCTGTGTGTAAGTGTTTGTGTGTTGTTCAATCACTTCAACACTGCCGTTGGCGGAAAAATGTATGAATTTCCTTCTTATTCTAAGATACGTTATCTTGTTTCTCAGATAAAAGAACATTTGCACTTAAAATAAGCAAAAACGTCTTCACATGCAGCTGGAACATTGTTTTAATCGTTTTATTTTTTTAATCTTGGGGGAAAATATCTATTAAAACAAGCAAACTTATCCACCATCAGCTGGACAAGATAGATCGTTCTTTTCTTTTATTCAAGAAAAGAGATAAACAAGAACAAATATACTTAAAAACTTATTTCAAGATATTTTATCTGGTTTCACTGATAGAAGAGCATGTATACTCAAGCAAAATTATTTTCTCATGCAGGTGGCGTATTGTTCTGCTCATTTTAATTACCGATACTCTTTTTTTCTAATCTTAGCAGAAATAATGATTTCAATGAGTGAACTTATCTACCATCTGCTAGATAAGACAAATGGTTATTTCTTAAATCAAAGAAATAAACAAGAAAAATGTAAACCGTACTTTCACAACCATAAGGCATAAAAGTCTTAGATTTTCTTCAAATAGTGCAGGGTGCCTGATCGTGCAGTCTGCCCTGTCTCTCATGCAGACCAGGTCAGTGGCCTTTATTTCACTTGTTTCTCTCTTAAAATACAAGCAAAAATCACATGCTAATTATGAGTATCGATTTTTCTAGAAAAACAAG